>NW_024715449.1:0-8759 GCF_018991925.1 Homarus americanus
CTCACCTCTCCCACACTGTCTCTCACTCTCCCACCATCACTTTACTTCCCAAAATTAGTTCCCTACAGTTCTCTTCTGATAATTCCAAGAATAGATGCACTGATTTTTTCATTACCTCTGCTTCTAAACTTCATTACATCCTTGCATTCGCCTTTCCCAAGCAACTACCCTGTTCTTGTAATTTGTTTTAGAAGCCAGTTTGTTTTTTTCATGCATGGTTTCGAACTCGACCGGAGTGTCAGGGCTCTCTTTCTCTCACACACACACACACACACACACACACACACGCACACACACACACACACACACTCTTCCAGCAATTCTGTTTGGTGAAACTTTGGGCACACTTGGTAGTTTGGACGAACACTCTAGAAACATCAGGTCATCCGCTGTGTTTGGTATGAGGTGATCGCTTCCAGGTTTGTTGGGCCGATTACACACACACACACACACACATACACACACACACACACACACACACACACACACACACACACACACACACACACACACACACATCACACACATACACACATACACACACACACACACACACACACACACACACACACACACACACACACATACACACACACACACACACACACACACACACACACACACACACACACACACACACACACACACACACACACTGATTTATATAGAGTTGGGGGGAGAAAGATATAGGAAAGGATAATAAGGATAATGAAAGATAGAGAAGAGATAGGTAGTTCCTCTTAATGAAGGGATTTTGGAGACAGAAAGAGACTAAGATCATAGACGGAAGAGATAAGATTAAATGGGAAATAGAGACGCGCCAGGTAATGAAAGACAGAGACAATATTATAAGCGAGTTCTCCCAGATATATAAAGTGAGAGAAAGAGAACAAGACGAGGTGAGGAAAAGTGAAGTGGAAGAGAGAGATATTTGGGGGAGATAAGAGGTAATTGAAGATAGGTGAATTGAGAGGAGAGAAGAGAGATTGAAGGAGGCAGATAATAATGAGACAATGAGATATAACGAAGGAGATGATGAGAGATAACGATAGAGAGAGATAGTAGAGAGAGAAGGGAACTACTGAGATATACTGAGGAAAATATCTACCTGTCCTACCCACATCCTTATCTACCTGTATTATTATCTACCTGTATCATTATCTACCTGTATTATTATCTACCTGTATTATCTACCTGTATCATTATCTACCTGTATTATCTACCTGTATCATTATCTACCTGTATTATTATTCACTCTGTATTATCTATCTGTATCATTATCTACCTGTACTATCTACCTGTATCATTATCTACCTGTATTATTATCTACCTGTATTATCTACCTATCATTATCTACCTGTATTATCTACCTGTATTATTATCTACCTGTATTATCTACATATCATTATCTACCTGTATTATCTATCTGTATCATTACCAGTATTATCTACCTATCATTATCTACCTGTATTATCTACCTGTATAATTATTTATCTACTATTTTCTACCTGTATTATCTACTAGAATAATTTCGATCTACATAAGAATATACCTGCATTTTCATCTGAGTTATCGATCTTACGATTTTTCTACTCACTCCCCCCTCGCTCCCCACCTTTCCTTCTGACAACAAGCAAAAGCAGGGGAACGAAGCAGTTTAATAAAGGCAAAACCTTTGGAAATTTATTCCAGTTTCTTGTTTTTTTTCATCTAATCTCATAGTTAATTAAACCATTGTATTATATTTCCTGCGGCTGATAATAATTATGTTATTTTCCTCGATAATCTATCTTATATTTAACTGTCTTTAAGTTCAGTGTTAATTAAATAGCGAAATGTAACTCCGTAAAACATATAGGCAAGTATACTGTTTATGCCTCAGTGTCCAAAATAATAAGTATAACACAAATTGGTGGTCATTATTAGGGGTGTGTATGTGTTTTATTAGGTGTCAGGGGGTGAGTGCATGAGAGGAGTGTTAGTATGGTGAGGAGTGTGTGGGGGTGTTAGTATGGTGGGGAGTGTGTGGGGGTGTTAGTATGGTGGGGAGTGTGTGGGGGTGTGGTGGGGAGTGTGGGGGTGTTGGTATGGTGGGGGGTGTGTGGGGGGTGTTAGTATGGTGGGAGTATGTGGGGTGTTAGTATGGTGAGAGGAGTGTGTGGGGGGTCGTAGTATGGTGGGAGTGTGTGGGGGTGTTAGTATGGTGGGGGTAGCATGTAGGGGGTGTTAGTATGGTGAGGTGTGTGGGGGGGTGTTGGTATGGTGGGGAGTGTGTGGGGGGAATGTTGTATGGTTGGGGTGTGTGGGGGTGTTAGTATGGTGGGGTGTGGGGTGTTGGTATGGTGGGGGTGTGTGGGGGTGTTAATGGTGGGGAGTGTGTGGGGGGTGGTGGTATGGTGGGGAGGTGTGTGGGGGTGTTGGTATGGTGGGGGTGTGTGGGGGGTGTTAATATGGTGGGAGTGTGTGGGGGTGTTAGTATGGTGGGGAGTGTGGGGTGTTGGTATGGTGGGAGTGGCAGGGGTGTTGGTATGGTGGGGAGTGTGTGTGGGGGTGTTAATATGGTGGGGAGTGCGTGGGGGTGTTAGTATGGTGGGGAGTGTGTGGGGGTGTTAGTATGGTGGGGAGTATGTGGGGGTGTTAGTATGGTGGGGAGTGTGTGGGGGTTGTAATGATTGATTGTCAGACCAAAGCTTACAGCCCAGAATTATGTCACATATAACAGCGAGTACACCACAGACCTCGTGGTACCACCACATTCCGGGTTGACACACCTCAGGTCGACCCAAGGGACTTGACCTCGCCCGCTAATGACGTGAGCCGGTGACCTACAACCGCACCTAGCCAAGACACCTGGCCAGGACCACACCTGCACACAACTATCCAAATCAAACCAGTTCAGTGTTAATTGTTAGAGGTCAGAAGCCGGCTGGGCCGACCCCATATAAAGGCCCTACAGTCCCGTCCACGGGCATTCGATTCCATTACGATTATCATTCTGATCCTGGTCATACTGATTCTCATTCTGGTTGCTGTCATCTCTCTCCCGTTCGGGTCGTCACTCGGTTCACTAAGCAGAGTCACGCACGTCCCCTCCCCAGGTCGGGAGGGAGACCTCCCGACCAGACCACGGCATCGCCAGCTAAGCAGACTCTCCCATAGGAGGCAGCCCAGCCAGCACTCACTGGGCCTACGTCAGGGTACACGTGAGTCTTGTCAGAACGTCCTAGGGTGAGTTACCTACTGTGGGAAGTGTATTCATTCAGGTGTGTCCGAGAGTCAGTGTCAAGTAACGTAAAGCATAATGTGTTAGTACCCCGATATAATAGTGATATTAATGTGTCCATGTCATTGAGTGAAGTAATAAATAGTTGTATCAAGAGGTGTTTAACAAGTTGTCCCTTTAAGAAGTGATATATGTGTATTGACATACGAGATAAGATAAGCGTAGTGACGCTGTGCAAATAACATCCAGGCCACGCTACCAAGTTTCCTACCTTTACATTCCTACTCTCTACACCTCCTACTTATATATATATTCTTCCTCTCCTTGTGTCTTTGTCTCATTACAATGGTAGCAGCGAACTTAACGTAACTCACGCCTTCCCTCGGTTAGCCATAACACCTGGCTCGTCTCATCCTTCATTTGATTCAGTCTAAGTATTGTCTACAATTGTGTAATAAGTAATTCCTGTGTCGTAGCGTCGTAGCGTGAAAAGTGTCCTAGTGTGTCACCGTTACAGCTCAAGTAAATGTCTCTTGTGGTGGTATGTGCGAATTTTTAATAGAAATATGTTCAGTGCTTAACGTAATTTCCCAGTGTCACCCGCTATCTGTGGCATTCTCAGTAGCCCAAGTGCAGTTTGATTGTTGGTCAGTGTTAAATGTAGCCATTGTGTTTCAGTGATGAAAGCGGTGTCTGTACTAACTGTTATAACTTAACATGTCTTTTAACCTACATCCTCCTCCCTGTCCTAATCCTCACCTCATCCTCCTTACCCTTCCTCCCATCCCTGCCCCGCCCTGCCCGCCCCTCCGTTCCGTGCCTCGCCCGCATAAGCTCGTGGTGTGCCCGTCAGCCGCTGCGGCTCGTCACCTCACCTCCTTGCACCAGCCTGGCTGGGCCTGGCCGTCGCCTCGCCAGTCTGCCGCCCCGTCTAGCTACACCCGCTCAGGTGACCTCACGTCCTCAGCCCGCCCGCCGCTTGTTGTTGATGATGGACAATATGAGTAATATTGCGATGAATGCGGAGCTTCACTCCAGTGTATTTTATGCTAATATGATTTTATGATGTGCTCTTTGACATGCGGTGTCGTGGTCTTAGTGTAGTGCGCAGAGCTTCACTCTGACCCAACCTGATGAGAACATTGTGTCGTGACGGAATGATAGTTGCCAAACATTATTTCCTCGTATAAATAAACTTTTTTTTTGCAGATACACTTCCAACCTAATCCATCACCCTTTAAGTTATATCTCTGTCAAATGCTCTCTTTACAAGTACCACCCACAGCCAGCCGGACGTCAACCACAGGTACATACGAGCGAAGAAGAACCAGCATGATGAAAGCAGCGTGATGAATGCAGCAGGTGAGCAGCACGAAACCACCACGTCACTTCTTTCAGGTCCTCATGGTAGCAAGTTAGAAGATTTTGCCTTTTTCTGCTGGGAAGTAAGGAGTGTGGAATGGATCGCTTGCGAACCTGGTGAAACCCAGCCAGAGATTCTGCTGTGGAAGGTGAACAGAACCCGGTCTTGGTCTCGCCGACACTCACCGTACGGAGAGCGAGCCTTGGTCCCGCAGAACCTGCTGCCGGTCTTCTAAGGGAGACGACAATGGAAGCAGTGGATAAAACCTTCCCACGGCCGGAAGGCCGACAGCAGATGAACAGAAATCGTCTGGGAATATGTTGAAAATGATGATGTGCAGAAGAAATACAGATGGAGCAGAAAAATTCATCAGAACATATTTGAGAAAATGATGATGTTGCAGAAGAAGAAATGCAGATGAAGCAGAAAAATTCATCCAGAATATGACTGAAAACGAAGATGTATAAAGAAACTCAGATGGAGCAGAAAATTCATCTGGAATGAAAATGAGATGTATAGAAGGGAAGAACGCCAGATGGGACAGAAACTCGTCTGGAAAATTATAGAAACCAGGAGGAAGTGAAGAAGTCAGAAGTTGTGGAGAAACGACCTACAAAGGTGCGGTATAGAAAGAAGACAGAAGACAGAGATGTGCTATGTGAAGAAAAGAAGACAGAAGATGTGCTGTCCTGACATCACACAAGAAGTCGATGATGAAGACCAGCCGACTACAGCTGGAGCTGCCGCCATCCCCTATTTTCCAGATACCAGCTGGATGGAAGACGCGTGAGCTATACTGGACCCAGTAATAATCCTTTTGATGTTGTTGATTAATAATAAAGATATCAATACCTAATATGTGAGTAGGAAAGTTTTGTGTATTTTGAAGTGTTACTACTGATTTTTTTGTTGATGTTTTGCTACAAAAGAATACTTTTAGTCTCACTTTTTCTGTGAGTTCGTTTGATCAATGTGTGGACTATGAAACACGATGTTGTAGCTATATTACTGGCCTGAGATGAATTATTTATTTTGACATGGAAATACTATAACACCTGTTATTGTTTGTAGAATGTGATTTGCAAGGTTGCCTCGATTTCCTTCTTTTTATGGAAAGTTTGTTCATTCTATGTTCACTTGCTATGTTTTCCTTTTTTCTCCTGGCTTTTGAGAAGCTTTGATCTTGGCAGGAGGTATAGTGAGCTTTGTCAGATCATTAGGCGCCAGTAGAAAACTTTTCTGGGATTGTTGTTTTGTAAATGTGAGACTATATTAGCGCGGGATTATCTTGATGCCACGTGATGTTGCTGTCTATATGACATCAGTCTCTGTGATGAAGCTTTGGTCTTGGCGGGAGGTGTAATGGTGTTGTCAGACCAAGCTTGTGGGATTATGTCTTTTAACAGAGTACTAAGACCTCGTGGTACCACCACGTTCGGTTTGACACCTCAGGTGGGCAGGGACTTGTCTTGCCGCTTAATGCGTGAGCATGTGACCTACAACGCACCTGGCCAGGACACCTGGCCGGACCACACCTGCACAATTTATTGAGTCAAACCAGTTTAGTGTTGTTGTTGGGGTCAGAGCCGGTGGGCTGACTCGATATAAAGGCCTACGGTCCGTCCACGGGCATTCGATTTCATTGGATTATTATTCTGATCCTTTCCTTGATTATCATTCTGGTTGCTGTCTTGCTCTCCCGTTGGGTGTAATGTTCATGGGTCCGCGCGTCCTTCCCAGGTCGGGAGGGGGGCCTCCCGACGGACCTGGATGTCGCAGCTAGTGGTTTCCTGTATGAGGTGGCCCAGCCAAGCATCCACTGGGCCTATGTCAGGGTACACGTGAGTCTTGTCAGAACGATTCCTAGGGTGAGTTACCTACTATGGGAAGTGTATTCTTTCAGGTGTGTCCGAGAGTCAGTGTCGAGTAACGTAAAACATAATGTGTTAGTACCCCGATATAATAGTGAAATTAATGTGTCCATGTCATTGAGTGAATTAATAAATAGTTGTATCGAAGAGGTGTTTAACAAGTTGTCCCTTTAAGAAGTGATATATGTGTATTGACATACGAGATAAGATAAGCGTAGTGACGCTGTGCAAATAACATCCAGGCCACGCTACCAAGTTTCCTATCTTTACATTCCTATACTCTATACTCTCTCCTATATATATATATATCTTCCTCTTCTCTGTTTATTCCGTGTCATTACAGGGCCTTTGTTATACTCGACCAGGGGACTTTGTTATATTCGTTCAGGGGACTTTGTTATACTCGATCAGGGGACTTTGTTATACTCGATCAGGGGACTTTGTTATACTCGACTAGGGGAGCTTGATATACTCGACCATGGGACTTTGTTATACTCGATTAGGGGCCTTTGTTAAACTCCATTAGGGGCCTTTGTTATACTAAATGAGGGGCCTTTGTTATACTCGATCAGGGGACTTTGTTATACTCGATGAGCGGACTTTGTTATTCTCGATCATAGGACTTTGTTATACTCGTTCAGGGGACTTTGTAATACTTTATCAGGGGACTTTGTTATACTCGATAAGGGGCCTTTGTTAAACTCGATGAGGGGCCTTTGTTATACTCGACCAGGGGACTTTGTTATACTCGATCAGGGGCCTTTGTTAAACTCGATCAGGGGACTTTGTCATACTCGATCAGGGGGCTTTGTTATACTCGATCAGGGAACTTTGTTATATTCGATCAGGGGCCTTTGTTATAATCGTTCAGGGGACTTTGTTATACTCATTCAGGGAACTTTGTTATACTTGATCAGGGGAGTTTGTTATACTCGATGAAGGGGCTTTGTTATACACGATGAGAGGGCTTTGTTATACTTGATCAGGGGCCTTTGTTATAATCGGTCAAGGGACTTTGTTATACTCGATCATGGGACTTTGTTATACTCGATCAGGGGACTTTGTTAAACTCGATCAGGGGCCTTTGTTAAACTCGATTAGGGGCCTTTGTTATACTCGATCAGGGGACTTTGTTATACTCGATCAGCGGACTTTGTTATACTCGATCAGGGACTTTGTTATACTCAATGAGGGGCCATTGTTAAACTCGATGAGGGGCCTTTGTTATACTCGATCAGGGGACTTTGTTATACTCTATCTGGGGACTTTGCTATACTCGATCAGGGGGCTTTGTTATAGTCGATTAGGGAACTTTGTTTTGCTCGATCAGGTGACTTTGTTATACTCGATCAGCGGACTTTGTTATACTCGATGAGGGGCCTTTGTTATACTTGATCAGGGGACTTTGTTATGCTCGATGAGGGGGCTTTTATATGAATCGGCTGCTTGTCCAATTAACCAGTCCGTTCACACATATTTATATTTGGGTTTTAAGTAACGAAACCCAAACGGTAGTTCCTTTGTTTTATTATAAAAGGTTGTATATATAATTCCTGAGTGTATATCAACCGTAAGTCTCACTGTCTAGGAGTGAATGAGAAAGGGACGGCGTTTATGTATGATAAACGTTAGGTCACGTCCTTACGATATGAGTTGTGGTGAGCTACTGAAGCTTAGGGGCATCGCAGTGCGTGCTTACAGAAATGCTGAGCTATGGGTCTCGCCCTCTTGGGTAAGTTGCCCGCTCACGTGTCAATCTCATGTCTTACTCATAGACAGTGGAAAGTTACAGGGTGGTGAATCTGAATATAATATCAGATGTATTGACCCATTTATATAATACGTTCTGTTGATGAGACAGGGGCCTATTACATCGCTCGGTCACCTACCAGCCGAGCTCCGTGAGGCCTAAATAACTCACAGAGTACAGTACATCCTAGACAACCCTAACCATGTTATAAACAGATATGTAGACACTAAGCTGGGGAAATTACTGTAGGGGTATTCTCTACTACAGGGGACCTAGACTTTTGTGTCGTACGGGTTAGTATGTTGTGAACAATGTTGAATTTGGATGATACTGCGTTGTGGAACAGAACATTTTGGATTGTGAAATGGGATGTATGACTTGGTAGTTTTAATTTGTGACAGGTAAAATGGAGAATTATTATTCAAATCAGCAAAATGTGTCTCGTTCAAGCTGACTTTTATTTTCTGGAGTACTATTTGAATATCCTTGATGGTGAAATTCATTATAGGAAGTGGATTAAAGCAGACTTAGTTTTTCGTTTGTGAAAATGCG
>NW_024715450.1:0-12098 GCF_018991925.1 Homarus americanus
ACAATACCACCATAAATAAACACTACAATACCACCATAAGTAAACACTACACTACCACCATAAGTAAACAATACAATACCACCACAAGTAAACACTACTATACCACCATAAGTAAACACTACAATACCACCACAAGTAAACACTACAATACTACCATAAGTAAACACTACAATACTACCATAAGTAAACACTACAATACCACCATAAGTAAACACTACAATACCACCATAAGTAAACACTACAATACCACCATAAGTAAACAATACAATACGACCACAAGTAAACACTACAATACCACCATAAATAAACACTACAATACCACCATAAGTAAACACTACAATACCACCACAAGTAAACACTACAATACTACCATAAGTAAACACTACAATACCACCATAAACACTACAATACCACCATAAGTAAACACTACAATACCACCATGAGTAAGCACTACAATACTACCATAAGTAAAACGCTTTACAATACCACAAGTAAGCTTTTTACAATACCATGAAACAAACACTACAATACCACCATAGTAAACACTGTAATACCACCACAAGTAAACACTACAATACCACCACAAGTAAACACTACAATACCACCACAAGTAAACACTACAATACCACCACAAGTAAACACTACAATACCGCCATAAGTAAACACTACAATACCACCATAAGTAAACACTACAATACCACCACAAGTAAACACTACAATACCGCCACAAGTAAACACTACAATACCACCATAAGTAAACAATACAATACCACCATAAGTAAACACTACAATACCACCACAAGTAAACACTACAATACCACCACAAGTAAACACTACAATACCACCATAAGTAAACAATACAATACCACCATAAGTAAACACTGCAATACCACCACAAATAAACACTACAATACCACCATAAGTAAACACTACAATACCACCATAAGTAAACACTACAATACCACCATAAGTAAACACTACAATACCACCACAAGTAAACACTACAATACCACCATAAGTAAACAATACAATACCACCATAAGTAAACACTACAATACCACCACAAATAAACACTACAATACCATCATAAGTAAACACTACAATACCACCACAAGTAAACACCACAATACCACCATAAGTAAACACTACAATACCACCATAAGTAAACACTACAATACCACCACAAGCAAACACTACAATACCACCATAAGTAAACACTACAATACCACAATAAGTAAACACTACAATACCACCACAAGCAAACACTACAATACCACCATAAGTAAACACTACAATACCACCATAAGTAAACACTACAATACCACCACAAGCAAACACTACAATACCACCATAAGTAAACACTACAATACCACCATAAGTAAACACTACAATACCACCACAAGTAAACACCACAATACCACCATAAGTAAACACTACAATACCACCATAAGTAAACACTACAATACCACCACAAGCAAACACTACAATACCACCATAAGTAAACACTACAATACCACCATAAGTAAACACTACAATACCACCATAAGTAAGCACTACAATACCACCATAAGTAAGCACTACAATACCACCATAAGTAAGCACTACAATACCACCATAAATAACAGTAATGGTGTACCACCTTCTCACACCTGCACTGATTTACTATTATTTCTTATAGCCTTTCATGTTTTTGATCTCTTTGCCTTTAAGTTTACCTGTGAGAGTCGTGGCCTCTCCTTTACGCCTCCCAGAGGACCAATACACCAGCTCTCGTGCGTTAGACCCCGGGGCAACTAGTCCTCCCTCGCCTGTTATTATAATTAGCTCCTTCCACCCATTGCTGGGTATTGTTTCCTCTTTATGATCTTGGTAAAATAAAAACAAGCCATTATTAAAGACAAATTATTAATGCTTTTATGAAGGTTAATTGTCTTACGTGATAAAAGGTAAGTTGTTGATATCACTTAGGATGGCCGGTGTCTGGTGAGGGAGGTTAGATTTTTTTTTTAATTATCTGGAAAATATATGACGCGAATAACTTGATCCAGTAAAAGTCGAGAAGAAAATGACGGAAAAGTTAATTAAATTCCACACGATAATCGTAACTTGATTAAATAAGCATCTGGGTGAAAATTACTGAAGGGTTAATTAAATTTAAATGGTAAGCTTCAAGATGTTAAATGGACATTGTTGCTGATGGAAACTGATCACTTCTCTCACTAGGAATCGAGGAGTCCTGGACAATGGTTAAGCAAATATACATGATAATTAACGTACCATTAGTGATGACTTATGACAATACAAACTCATGCATCATTTATATTACCTTCAATTGGGGTAATTAAGCTAATGTCAACATAATGTGTAGAGGGACTGTGAAATTACCGTCAAATGTTATTGTGTTTTGTGGTAATTGTGAGTTAAAACAAACAATAATTCTGACAAATTACACAGTCTGGTGGTTGTCGCTCTTGCTTTCCTATGGTATAAAATACAACATTAACTCATTAATTAAAGCAACATATATCATTATGTGATAACTTTCCTTGATGTATGGCTCTCTGGCGTCAGTGTGTGTCGTGTCCTTTCTTCAGCGGTATATAAACATCCCTGGAGACCCCCCCCAAGTCACCTCATACAAAGTGAAGATAACGAGATGATCACCGGGAAGAAAATAATAAGAAGAACAGCAATAAAAATGACACGTAGTAATTAGGAGAAAGACAAATAAAAGAGAATAAAAGAGGAATACAAACAAGGAACTTCTCGTGCAGGTTGAAACACTCACAAGAAAAAGTTGTATCATTATCATCAGAAACGTGTTTGAGCTCTTTACCACTACCAACTGTGAGAGAGAGAGATTTAAAACCATATCTCACTGTAAGGCGCCACAAAAGCCAAATAAGCACACAAAAGAAGGTTGATGAAACAGTCCAGACATGCTGCCAGATCCCTATAGATCCATACCAATTAAGACTGTCAACCTAACCTAAAGTAAACTAAACTAACCTAACTTAACCTAATTCTAAGACATTTATCACCAATAGAGAACAAGAAAACCGTCATGATAATATATATGGCAGTGTACTCGTCCAGTTCCTCATAAAATACCACGATAAAGAAGAATAGACACAACAGCCAACAGCAGCAGTTATCACCACAAACACCAGCATCAACAATAACAACAAAATTATCAATAACCGCATCAACAACACTAAAATAATAATGGTTGCACTTCGTGTTACCGAGGATGGCCGACCCAAGGACCAACTAGGCGTGAATCTGTTAAAGGTGTAGAAGCTGTCGCCAACACAACAACCACACCCTGAGTTAACGAGCTGCATGATTCAGTGTCAAGGAATAGTCCAAGAAGACCGGACAATTCGCCAACTGCACTGGCTCACCATTACCCTGGAACACGATCCGCAAATCGATTAACATCCAGGTTCCCAATTACTGCTGGGTAGACAGAGGCAAATGGCTTAAAGACACTTGCCCATAATTTCACCCTGCCCGGGGATGGAACCCGGCTCCGCTCGCTTACCAGACGAGCATGCTGACCATTAATACACCACAGTAACAGCGGCAACAGTAACAATATTAACAGCAGTAACAGTAACAGCAGCAACCATAAGCATGATGGTGGGGGACTTACCAGGTGCGTCACACAGATCCTACCTGAGATCTATTACTGACCCAGGTAGCTGTCCCAAGGTCTGAGGTGAGGGCTGAGAGGGAGGAGTGAGAGTTAGGGTGAGGGAGAGGGCCGAGGATAAAAGTTGAGAGGGAGGGGTGAGAGTTAGGGTGAGAGGAGTGGGGTGAAGGGTGAGGATGAGGGCTAAGGATGAGAGCTGAAGGACAGAGCCGAGGTAAAGGAAAAAAAATACTTGTTCTAGGTTAATAACTTCTTTGACCACGTCTCTCTCTCACCCTCTCTCTCAAGCCGTCTTTGTTCACTCTGGTTCATTTCAGATAATGACCTCAGCCGTTCCCACAACTACCCAAGCCTCACCTTGACCCGAGTTACCCTTTGACCCCAGAAGTCCCTGAGCCCCGACACCTCCCCCCTCCCCCGTTATGCTGACCAGACCTACCCCCTAATCCTTGGTCTCTCGGGTCATCCTAACTTGGTCACTTTCGGCAGCAGTCGTGAACTCTCGAGTAACTCAGAGTTTAAGTGAGAATCTCATTTAACTTCTGCCTCGATCTTCATCAACAGGTCCCCACACACGCGACCAAACACACACCACGCTTATGTTGTAATCCTTACTGTATTTCCAGTTAATTCCGTTTTACAACATTTTTATCATTATATTCCCCTAAGGAAACATCACTGGCGTACTAACAGATTTAAGACGAACTGTATTAACACGGCAAATAGTATTAAAACATTACGATGTGATGACCTTCATGATGTCACGTGACTGCTGCCGCCAACCACTAAATTAGTAAATAAATCTGCCATAAACCGACGTAAGAGGCAATAAACCTATTCCATGCAGAGAGGAATGTGTTTTATCTCTTAAATTCAACCCATAAAGTCATAAACCAAACATTAAAGAGAAATAATTTATATACCTAATTTCTCTCTTCGTTTGTTATTATTCCTTAATATTATTGTCATCATTATAATAAGCCAATCAACTTCAAAGTCGCCATTAGTAATGTTCTGATATAGTCTGGCTTCAGGTAGTACTAGTCAACATATACTGAGACAAGAGTCACCATGGTTGTAGGTCACCTGAGAGTATTACACATGGGATGGTTTTGGTGATTCTTACTCAGTGTGGCAGCCAAGGTGTTGTACTATAAGAGTCACTGGTTCCCTCACACAGGCCGTCCCAAACTGAACCACCCAAACCCTCACCTCCTTGTCTACCAGAGACTTGGTATACTGAACTCTATTTCCTATAAGATCCATTCTAAGCTTTATTCACACTCTACCTGCAACTTTACCACAGATCTATTTACTCTTGATTAAACCATTTCACAAACAGGGAGGTACTACCATCTGGGAAGATATTGGAAGCATAATGTGTTGTCTAATGGTAGACCCTGCTGCCATATGGCATCACAAAAATTGTGACCAAGTCCCAGGTTGCTGATCTGACTTTCTGCCTCATTTACACACAATTGCAGGGTCTTAATTGTTACTCTTACTATTAACAACACAACAAACATATATCATTTCTCACTATTGATATTTTAATTTTTTTGTTTTTGAATTTATTCATGGCTCTTTATTATTACAGGGGGTATTATTATTATTATTATTATTTATAATTTTTATAGACTTTTATTATTACTGTATGTGTATTTTCTTTTATTATAATTTTTTTAAATATTGTTATTATTTTATTATTATTATTATTATTATTTTTTATTATAATTGTTATTTATTAAATATATTTATATTAATTTTATTACTATTATTATTATTATTACCATTATCATCATCATTGGCATAATTATTATTATTATTGTTTTATTATATTTTCGCCCCCCGGGCCTTGATGTGGGTCATTAAAAATGACCCGTGCCCGGGTGGGCTAATGCCCTTAAAGAAAGAATCCTTAAAGAAACTTCATATAGGATTTTTTTTTATTCTGTATCTCTATAAATAAACCTGAATCGCCTCCCTGGATCAACCTGTCTGGCTTGAGGATAATTGAACTCATACAGGCTTCCAACACACACTGCAAACCTCAACAAAAGCGAGAGAGCTATTACATATAAGTCATCACCTGTTTAAATGTAAGGTATAAACCTATCTCTTGTTACAGAATTATGCATATTAGTCATCTTTCTTATCCTGGATATACACGATAATGCTTCTATAAACTCTCTTGGTCATAAACATACATACACATTACATATCTATACATTCATACACACTCAAACATACATACACATTACATATCTATACATTCATACACACTCAAACATACATACACATTACATATCTATACATTCATACACACTCAAACATATATACACATTACATATCTATACATTCATACACACTCAAACCTATTTACACATTACATATCTATACATTCATACACACTCAAACCTATTTACACATTACATATCTATACATTCATACACACTCAAACCTATTTACACATTACATATCTATACATTCATACACACTCAAACCTATTTACACATTACATATCTATACAATTATACACTATTCAATGTCCACATTCTACATTTATACACACGCTATACATTCATACACCCAAACACATATACTTTAACCCACACGAGGAAATACCCCTCACCAAGACACACAATACACTTCCTCGCTCAATACACAAGATTCTTCCATATCCCCGCCTAGGAAGCCTCGGCTCAGGAAGTCGTTTCGTGAAAAAATATAAACAGAACCACAAGAAAAACGAGATCCTCTACCCACTAGCCGAGGAGCCTTTATTTTCTTATTGCTATTATTCATACAAGGAAAATATGTGGAAATAATGGTACGTGTGTGTGTGTGTGTGTGTGTGTGTGTGTGTGTGTTGTTCAACTCTCACCCTCGGTACCTGAAACCTATACAATATACAATTCAGGAAACGACGATATTTTTCTGAGAGGTTTTGTGGAAGAACTGTAAAGGACCTGGAGAGAGAGAGAGAGAGAGAGAGAGAGAGCTCAAGGGCGTGGAAAACCGCTGAGTAGCATCACAAAAATCTGCAAAGAAAACCGGAAAGAAAGCAAAGGACCTGAGAGGGGAACTAAGAGAAAGTAAAGATGCAGGCAACATAGAAAGGATGAAAAGAAAGCTACAAATGATGATCAACTCAGATTATCTCAGGTAACTGGAAAACTTGACCACAAATGATCACTTGATCAACATATCTTATGAGGCAGAAAGTGGTATTGTATGTAATATTTATGAGAATAATTGTATTCTTGCTTATTCCCTTCTTCTTTCTCTTAATTATCTGGTCTTTCTTCTCTGTCACAACTACAGTATTTGAGTCAGTAAGTCAGGGTGTTCCGCCTGGCACTCTCCCATCCCCCTCCAACAACGTCATTAAATACAAATAAAGGACCACCTTCATGTGATGGTACAGTGTAAGAACCTCCCTCTCCTTCTCCCTCCCTCCCTCTCTCTCCCTCCTTCTCCCTCCCTCTCCTTCTCCCTCTCTCTCCCTCCTTCTCCCTCCCTCTCCTTCTCCCTCCCTCCCTCTCCTTCTCCCACACAATAATACGGTGTGTGTGCAGGTGAGACAAGGTGGATACAGTCTCTCTCACACAATATATGTCATCATCCTTCAATATTTCCTACCTGTAGTCTACCTTAATGTATATAATTGCCTTAAATATTTAACATCATAAGCCACGCCTATGTTGTTTTGCCCATGAGGTAAATAAATAAATCAAACTTCTGGTCGGATGTTCCTAAAATGCTTCTCTTATGTAACGCCGTCATAATATTTCTCCAAGATGTGAAGCAGTAGTTGTATAATTCTCCAAGATGTGAAGCAGTACATGTATAATTCTCCAAGATGTGACGCAGTAGTTGTATAATTCTCCAAGATGTGAAGCAGTACATGTATAATTCATTAAATACTGCCACCAACTCTAGACACACTGAACAACACCAGACAACCTAACCTAACACGGGGTTGCACATGTAAATGGCGGTGTTCAGGGGTCGCTCTGTCATGAACAGGTGTTATCGAGTGTTGACAGAACGACGTCAGGAAAAAGTAAATGGAGCATGTTGTATGAAGTTGCATTCTATTTGCATTTTCTTGTGTGTGTACGTAAAACAGGGTGATATGCTTTTGTGATGATCCCGAATCTTGATAAAGTTGGGTACACAAACTGGCATAATTGAATCAAGAATTAAGGTGATGTCATTATATTCATCGTACATCACACATTAATTATGCATCAACTTTAGTATTATAGTAAAAGTCAGTTAACACTCAAAGTTGTGGGACACTCACAGTGTGGAAGTAAACACTAGACCATCACTCACTCATAGTGAGGCGCCGCCCATGTGCTTGTTCACACATTACCGCGGCAGCTGAGCTTCACGGTGGTACACGTTCTCCAGCACGACACAAGACCGTGCACATACATAAGAGATATCCTCAAGTGTCATGTTGACTACATCTTAGCCACCACCATGCAAAATACGTGTGTAAAATATACATATGACGTTGGTGCGAAACTAAAGCATTGTTCTCGAGGGAGACACAGACTGACTGTGGGAATTTTCCGCCTTGTAAAACCTTTGAGAACAGAGCTTAGCGAGTGAGGAGGGTTGTCTCAGTGGAGGCCGGTGTAGCAGGCGTCAGCCACTCTAGGTGGGCTGGGCTCTAGAGTGCACGGTGGCTCATGGTGAAACACACACTAGAGTAATTTGCACCTCTAGAGTGCCTTTTACCACCAGGTGAGATGCACGCTAGAGTGTTTTTCACCATAGTAGAGTGCATCTCACCTGACGGTAAAATGAACTGTAATGAAAAATCCAGAACTCATTATTCTCATTTCTGAGCATTAAAATTTTATTTAAGTATAATGTACATAATGCTAGTGAATGAGGAAAAAAATGATTTATTATTTTAATGGATATTGAAACTGGCGGCATTATGAAGGATTACTTAGAAAAGGAAAATACAGAAAGTATGAATTAAGCTTCCATACTGCACTTGACTCACGTCTGAGTCACGTCACGTCCGGTGTCTAGGTGCAAATTACTCTAGAGTCTAGTGTGTGTTTCACCATGAGGCACCGTGCACTCTAGAGCTCAGCCCACCTAGAGTGGTTGACGCCTGCTACACTTCACCTTCACTAGCCCCAAATATACTCAGTTGGGTGAAGTATTTGTCACTAGTGCACTTCACTCTCTTGGCGATTATGAAGTTCTCTTTGTCTTGTCTGCTGGCGTTTGTTTTACTCCCAGGAGGAATGTGTCCTCAAGATGGTAATGAAGACACCATGTTTATTGTACAACAGTCAGTGTGTGTGTGTGTGTGTGTGTGTGCTTTAGAACAACCCGACTATCAAAAAAGTTCTCCCGTACTGCAAGTCTATAACCAGGACCCATGTCATCTTCAGCATAACTTTATCATTGATGCATAAATACAGGAAGATTCATAAATAAAAACTGTATTAACTTGTATAATATTTTATGAATTTCAGTAAAGTTTATGTGGGGATTTTTTTAGGGTTATTTACAACAAAAAGTGATCGCCAAATTAAGAGCAGAACAAAACTACATTAAAATAAATTACAATACTGCAAAAGCAAAAGTAATGAACGTCTTCGCTTTTAGAATTAAGTTTTGAAAAGCAATATAAACTTAGGCCAGTCAACTGTCCATTATAACTGTAAACATTGAGAGTTAAGATCATTAAGAAGTATAAAGTTGGGCGAGGCAGCTGTTATTACACATATTATCATGAAGAGTTAAGCTGCATGAAGAGGTATAAACTGTGTCCAAGTAGATGTTCTTACAACGTCAACACTGAGGGCTGAGCTGCACGAAACATAACTGCAAAAATAAACATAGGTCAGGCTGCTGTTCACTACAAATGTCATCATTAAGAGATATCTTGCATGAAACAAAGTAAACTGGGACCAGGGAACCATTCAATACAAATGCAACACGCTGCCTTGGTGTTCTACATTAGCATAAATCGAGGTAGAATGTGTATATTGCAACTGAATGTTAAATCTGGGTGAATAGACAACGGTATTGAGTTTCAGGTGCAGGCAAATTGCATGATACATCAGTGTTGAGAACATGTGCTGTTTAGTCCGAGAGCTTGAGGGAGTGTGTGTGTGTGTGTTATAGCAGCTCTAAGAGGTGAACTGTAATGTATACATCAGCCGCCTCAGGTGATGTGAATTGTAGGAACCTTATAAATATTCAGGTCTTGTACCGTGACGCCGCGCCGGGTCCTCCTACCACTGAACACAGACTAACGTGGTTTTTATATATTCCAATATTAGTTGACAAGTTTGGGACCAAATATACAGACAGCTACTGGCGCCCTGGTCGTCCCGCTGTGGGGTTCAGTGGTCGTTTGTCTCCACTCACCTCTAGTATTTAACCACAGGATCTTATACAACACAGAATTAAGGGAATGAGATCAATATACAGTATATATGTTTAACTCTACTCTCATAACAAACGGTACACCTGTATGAACCTCACATAATAAACGGTACACCTGTATGAACCTCACATAATAAACGGTACACCTGTATGACCCTCACATAATAAACGGTACACCTGTATGAACCTCTCATAACAAACGGTACACCTGTATGAACCTCACATAATAAACGGTACACCTGTATGAACCTCACATAATAAACGGTACACCTGTATGACCCTCACATAATAAACGGTACACCTGTATGAACCTCACATAATAAACGGTACACCTGTATGAACCTCACATAATAAACGGTACACCTGGATGACCCTCACATAACAAACGGTACAGCTGTATGAACCTCACATAATAAACGGTACAGCTGTATGACCCTCACATAACAAACGGTACACCTGTATGACCCTCACATAGTAAACAGTACACCTGTATGACCCTCACAAAATAAACGGTACACCTGTATGACCCTCACATAGTAAACAGTACACCTGTATGACCCTCACATAATAAACGGTATACCTGTATGAGTCTCACATAGTAAACAGTACACCTGTATGACTACATAATGAAACGATACACCTGTATGACTCGCATAGTAAACAGTACACCTGTGACCCTCACATAGTAAACGGTACACACCTGTAAGACTCGCATAGTAAACAGTACACCTGTATGACCTATCACATAAATAAGCACACACCTGTATGACTCGCATAATAAACAGTACACCTGTACTTATTCCTCACATGATAAACGGTACCTGTATGACTCCGCATAGTAAACAGTACCTGTTATGACCCTCACATAGTAAACGGTACACTTATGCTTGACCCTCACATAATAAACGGTACACCTGTAGATCTCACATAATAAACATGGTACCTGTGGCCTCACACCAATAAACGGTACACCTCATATGACCCTCACATAATAAACGGTACACCTGTATGACTCACATAATAAACGGTACGCATGTATGATTCTCACATAATAAACGGTACACCTGTATGACTCACATAATAAACGGTACGCATGTATGATTCTCACATAATAAACGGTGCACCCGTATGACTCACATAATAAACTGTACGCATGTATGAGTCTCGCATAATAAACAGTACACCTGTATGATTCTCACATAATAAACGGTACACCTGTATGACTCACATAATAAACGGTACACCTGTATGACTCACATAATAAACGGTACGCATGTATGATTCTCACATAATAAACGGTACACCTGTATGACTCACATAATAAACGGTACGCATGTATGACCCTCACATAGTAAACGGTACACTTGAATGACCCTCACATAGTAAACAGTACACCTGTATGACCCTCACATAATAAACGGTATACCTGTATGAGTCTCACATAATAAACGGTACACCTGTATGACTCGCATAGTAAACGGTACACCTGTATGACCCTCACATAGTAAACGGTACACCTGTATGACCCTCGCATAGTAAACGGTACACCTGTATGAGTCTCACATAATAAACGGTACACCTATATGACCTTCACATAGTAAACGGTACACCTGTATGACTCTCGCATAGTAAACGGTACACCTGTATGACCCTCACATAGTAAACGGTACACTTGTATGACCCTCACATAGTAAACAGTACACCTGTATGACCCTCACATAATAAACGGTATACCTGTATGAGTCACACATAATAAACGGTACACCTGTATGACTCGCATAGTAAACGGTACACCTGTATGACCCTCACATAATAAACGGTACACCTGTATGCCTCACATAATAAACGGTACACCTGGAATTGTTGAAAGGTGTTAAAGGCTGTGGTGTTGATATACAGTTTATTTAAAAAACATAATATCAGTATAACCAACTCAACGCGCGGGCTGAGCAGGGACGACAGTACCTTCTCTGCATCACCAAGACCTGGCAACACTGCCGACCGGGGAATCTCC
>NW_024715451.1:0-17289 GCF_018991925.1 Homarus americanus
GGAGTGTCAGAGGCATACCTGGAGTCTCAGAGGTGAACCAAAGAGTGTCAGAGGTGTACCTGGGAGGTCAGGAGGTGTACCTGGGAGTATCGGAGGTACCTGGGAGCATCGGAGGTGTACCTGGAGTGTCAAGGGTACCAGGAGGTCAGGAGCACCTGGGAGTGTCAGTGTAACTGGGAGTGTCGGAGGTGCACATGGAGTGTCAGAGGTACCTGGCAGTGTCAGTGCACCTGGGTGGTCAGAGGTGTGCCTGGGAGCAGTCTGAAAGCCTGGGAGTCAAAGGTGTAACTGGGAGTGCCGGAGGTACCTGGAGGTCAGAGGGTACCAGGGACTGTCAGGAGTACCTGGGAACAGAGGTACCTGGGAGTGTGCAGAGGTGTACCTGGGAGTGTCAGAGTTGTACTTAGGAGTGTCAGAGGTGTACCTGGGAGTGTCAGCGGTGTACCTGGGAGTGTCTGAGGCACTGGGAGCTCAGAGGTGTGCCTGGAAGTGTCAGAGGTGCACTTGGAGTGCCTCAGAGGTGCACCTTGGAGTGTCTGAGGTGTACCTGGGAGTGTCTGAGGTGTACCTGCGGTGGTCTTCAGGTGTACCTGGAGGTGTACCTGGCAGTGTCAGCGGGTACCTGGGAGTGTCAGCGGCAGAAACCTGGGAGTGTTAGAATTGTATCAGGGAGTGACAGAGGAGCACCTAGGAGTGTCAGAGGTATCTGGGAGTGTCAGAGGTGTACCTGGGAGTGCCAGATATGGTACCTGGGAGCAAGGAGAGGTATCTGGGAGGCGGACGTGTACCTGGGAGTGTCAGAGGTACCAGGAATGTCAGGAAAACTTGGGTGAGTGAGAGGTGTACCTGGGAGTGTCGGAGGTGTACCTGGGAGTTCGGGGTGTGCCAGGGAGCAAGCAGGAGTACCTGGGAATGTCAGAGAAGTACCAGGAGTGTCACATGAGGAACTGGGAGGGAGAGGTGTACCTGGGAGTGTGAGAGGTGTACCTAGGAGTGTCTGAGGTGTACTTGAGTGCTCAGAGGTGTACCTGGGAGGCCTGAGGCCTGGAGTGTCTGGAGGTGTACCTGGGAGTGTCAGGGGAGAACCAGGGAGTGAAATAGGTGTACCTGGGAGTGTCAGAGGTGTACCAGGGAGTGTCTGAGGTGTACCTGGGAGGTCAGAGATGTACGATGGAGTGTCAGAGGAATACCTAGGAGTGTAAGAGGTGCCTGGGAGTGTCAGAGGTGTACTGAGTAGCGGGAGGTTTACCTGGGAGTGCGGAGTTGTACCTGGGAGCGGAGGTGTACCTGGGAGTGGAGAAGTGTACATGGAGCGTCGGAGGTGTACCTGGGAGTGTCGGAGGTACCTGGGAGTGTCAGGAGGTGTGCCTGGGAGTGTCAGAGGTACCCCGAGTGTCTGAGGTGTACCTGGGAGTGTCTGAGTGTACCTGGCAGTCTTAGGTGTACCTGGCAGTGTCTGGAGTGCACCTGGTGTCAGGCGGTGTACCTGGGAGTGTCACCGGCACACCTGGGAGGTTAGAATTTATCAGGGAGTGACAGAGGAGTACCTGGGAATGTCAGAGGTATACCAGGAGGTCAGTGAAGTACCTGAGTCTCAAAGGTGTACCTGGGAGTATCGGAGGTGACCAACATCGGAGGTAACATGGGGAATGGGAGGTGTACCAGGAGGCCAGAGGTATACCTGGGAGTCTCAGAGGAACCAAAGAGTGTCGAGGAGTACCTGGGAGTGCTGAGGCACTGGGAGTATCGGAGGTGGGAGCATCGGAATGTACCTGGGAGTGTCAAGGGTGTACCAGGGAGTGTCAGGAGCACCTGGGAGGTCAAGTGAAATTTGGGAGTGTCGGAGGTGTACATGGAGTGTAGGAGGTGTACCTGGGAGTGTCAGAGGTGTGCCTGGGAGTGTCAGGCGGTGCACCTGGGAGTGTCAGAGGTGCACCTTGAGTGTTCAGGTACCTGAGTGTGTGAGGTGTACCTGGGAGTGTCAAAGGTGTAACTGGGAGGTACCGGAGGTGTACCTGGGAGTGTCAGAGGTACCAGGAATGTCAGTGAGTACCTGGGAATGTCAGAGGTGTACCTGGGAGTGTCAGAGGTGTACCTGGGAGTGTCAGAGAGTTGTACTTAGGAGTGTCAGAGGTGTACCTGGGAGTGCTGTACTGGGAGTGTCTGAGGTGTACCTGGGAGGCTCAGAGGTGCCTGGGAGTGTCAGGAGGTGCACTTGGGAGTGTCAGAGGTGCACCTTGGAGTGTCTGAGGTGTACCTGGGTGTCTGAGGTGTACCTGGCAGTGTCTTAGGTGTACCTGGCAGTGTCTGAGGTGTAGGCTGAGAGTGTCAGCGGTGTACCTGGGAGGTCAGCTGCACACCTGGGAGAGTTAGAATTGTATCAGGAGTGACAGAGGATACCTAGGAGTGTCAGAGGTGTACCTGGGAGGCCAGAGGTGTACCTGGGAGTGTCAGATATGTACCTGGGAGTGTGAGAGGTGTATCTGGGAGTGTTGGGACGATACCTGGGAGTGTCAGAGGTATACCAGGAATGTCAGTGGGAAACTTGGGAGAGTCAGAGGTAACCTGGGAGAGCTGGTGGTGTACCTGGGAGTTTCAGGGTGTGCCAGGGAGTGTCAGTGGAGTACCTGGGAATGTCAGAGAAGTACAAGGGAGTGCTCACATGAGTACCTGGGAGTGTGAGAGGTGTACCTGGGAGTGTGAGAGGTGTACCTGGGGTGTCTGAGGTGTACCTGGGAGAGTCTGAGGTGCACTGGGAGGTCAGAGAACCAGGGAGTGAAAGAGGTGTACCTGGGAGGCTCAGAGGTGTACCAGGAGTGTCTAAGGTGTACCTGGGAGGTCAGAGATGTACGAGGGAGGTCAGAGAATACCCAGGACAGAGGTGTACCTGGGAGTGTCAGAGGTACCTAGGGAGATCGGAGGATTTCTGGGAGTGTCGGAGTTGTACCTGGGAGTGTCGGAGGTGTACCTGGGAGTGTGAGAAGGTGTACATGGGAGTGTCGGAGGTACCTGGGAGTGTCGGAGGTGTACCTGGGGTGTCAGAGGTGTGCCTGGGAGTGCAGAGGTGCACTTGGGAGTGTCAGAGGTGCACCCTGGAGTGTCTGAGGTGTACCTGGGAGCGCCTGAGGTGTACCTGGCAGTCTCCAGGTGTACCTGGCAGTGCCGGAGGTGTACCTGGCAGTGTCAGCTGTACCTGGGAGGTCAGCACACCTGGGAGTTTAGAATTGTATGGATGACAGAGGAGTACCTAGGAGTGTGAGGTGTACCAGGGAGTGTCAGAGGTGTACCTGGGAGTGTCGGAGGTGTACCTGGGAGGTCAGAGTGTACCTGGGAGTGTCAAAGGTGTACCTGGGAGTGCAAGGTGTACCAGGGAGTGTCAGTGAGTACCTGGGAGTGTCAAAGGTAACTGGGAGTGTCGGAGGTGTACATGGAGCAGAGGGTGTACCTGGCAGTGCCAGTGGTGTACCTGGGAGAAGTCAGAGGTGTGCTGGGAGTGTCTGAGGTGTACCTGGGAGGTCAGAGAAGTACCAGGGAGTGTCACAGGAGTACCTGGGAGTGTGAGAGAGGTGGCTGTGCAGTGTGAGAGGTGTACCTGGGAGTGTCTGAGGTGTACCTGGGAGCAAGAGGAGAACCAGGGAGCTAAGAGGTGTACCTGGGAATGTCAGAGGTGTACCAGGAGTGTCTGAGGTGTACCTGGGAGTGTCAGAGGTACCAGGGAGTGTCAGAGAATACCTAGGAGGCCGAGGTGTACCTGGGAGTGTCAGAGGTGTACCTAGGAGACTGGGAGGTTTACCCTGGGAGTGCCGGAGTTGTACCTGGGAGAGTCGAGGCGACCTGGGAGTGTTAGGAGGTGTACCTGGGAGCATCAGAGGTGTACCTGGGAGTGTCAGAGGTACCTGGGAATGTCATAGGCATACCAGGGAGTGTCTGTGAAGTACCTGGGAGTCTCAAAGGTGTACCTGGGAGTATCACAGGTGTACCTAGGAAAACGGAGGTGTACCTGGGAATATCGGAGGTGTACCTTTGAGTGTCAGAGGTGTCCCTGGGAGTCTCAGAGGTGAACCAAAGAGTGTCAGAGGAGTACCTGGGAATATCGGAGGTACCAGGGAGTGGTTCGGTGAGTACCTGGGAGTTCTAAGGCGAGTACCTGGGAGTATCAGAGGTACCTGGGAATATCGGAGGTACCTGGGAATATCGGAGGTGTACCTGGGAGTGTCAGAGGTGTACCAGGAGTGCAGAGGTGTACCTTGGAGTGTCAGAGGTATCTGGGAGTGTCAGAGGTGTACCTGGGAGTATCGGAGGTGTACCTGGGAGTGTGAGAAGTGTACCTGGGAGTGCCGGAGGTGTACCTGGGAGTGTCGGAGGTGTACCTGGCAGTGTCAGCAGTGTACCTGGGAGTGTCAGAGGTGTACCAGGAATGTCAGTGAGTACCTGGGAATGTCAGAGGTGTACCTGGGAGTGTCAGAGGTGTACCTAGGAGTGCTCAGAGTTGTACTTAGGAGTGTCAGAGGTGTACCTGGGAGTGTCAAGCGGTGTACTGGGAGTGTCTGAGGTGTACCTGGGAGTGTCAGAGGTGTGCCTGGGATTGTCAGAGGTGCACTTGGGAGTGTCAGAGGTGCACCTGGAGTGTCTGAGGTGTACCTGGGAGTGTCAGATATGTACCTGGGAGTGGGGAGAGGTGTATCTGGGAGTGTTGGACGGTATCTGGGAGTGTCACAGGTGTACCAGGGAATGTCAGTGGAAAACTTGGGAGAGTCAGAGGTGTACCTGGGAGTGTCGGAGGTGTACCTGGGAGTTTCAGGGTGTGCCAGGAGTGCTGGGAGTACCTGGGAATGTTAGAGAAGTACCAGGGAGTGTCACATGAGTACCTGGGAGTGTGAGAGGTGTACCTGGGAGTGTGAGGTGACCTAGGAGTTTTGAGGTACTTGGGAGTGTCAGAGGTGTACCTGGGAGTGTCTGAGGTGTACCTGGGAGTGTCTGATGTGTACCTGGGAGGTCAGGGGAGAACCAGGAGGAAAGAGGTGTACCTGGGAATGTCAGAGGTGTACCAGGGAGTGTCTGAGGTGTACCTGAGTGTCAGAGATGTACGAGGGAGTGTCAGAGGAATACCTAGGAGTGTCAGAGGTGTACCTGGGAGTGTCACAGGTGTACCTAGGAGTATCGGAGGTTTACCTGGGAGTGTCGGAGTTGTACCTGGGAGTGTCGGAGGTGTACCTGGGAGTGTGAGAAGTGTACATGGGAGTGTCGGAGGTGTACCTGGGAGTGTCGGAGGTGTACATGGGAGTGCTGAGAGGTGCCTGGGAGTCAGAGGTGCACTTGGGAGTGTCAGAGGTGCACCTTGGAGTGTCTGAGGTACCTGGGAGTGTCTGAGGTGTACCTGGCAATGTCATGGTGTACCTGGGAGTGTCAGACGGCCACCTGGGAGTTTAGAATTGTATCAGAGTGACAGAGGAGTACCTGGGAGTGTCAGTGGAGTACCTGGGAGTGTCAAAGGTGTAACTGGGAGTGTCGGAGGTGTGCACATGGAGTGTCAGAGGTGTACCTGGCAGTGTCAGCGGTGTACCTGGGAGTGCCAGAGGTGTGCCTGGGGAGGTCTGAGGTGTACCTGGGAGTGTCAGAGAAGTACCAGGAGTGTCACAGAGTACCTGGGAGTGTGAGAGGTGTGAGGGTGAGTGTGAGAGGTGTACCTGGGAGTGTCTGAGGTGTACCTGGGAGTGTCAGGGGGAGAACCAGGAGTAAGAGGTGTACCTGGGAACAGAGGTGTACCAGGGAGTGTCTGAGGTGTACCTGGGAGGTCAGAGGTGTACCAGGGAGTGTCAGAGGAATACCTAGGAGTGTCAGAGGTGTACCTGGGAGTGTCAGAGGTGTACCTAGGAGTATCGGAGGTTTACCTGGGAGTGTCGGAGTTGTACCTGGGAGTGTCGGAGGCGGACCTGGGAGTGTCAGAGGTGTACCTGGGAGTATCAGAGGTGTACCTGGGAGTGTCAGAGGTGTACCTGGGAATGTCAGAGGTATACCAGGGAGTGTCATTGAAGTACCTGGGAGTCTCAAAGGTGTACCTGGGAGTATCAAAGGTGTACCTGGTAATATCGGAGGTGTACCTGGGAATATCAGAGGTGTACCTTTGAGTGTCAGAGGTGTACCTGGGAGTCTCAGAGGTGAACCAGGGTGTGTCAGAGGAGCACCTGGGAGTGTCAGAGGTCTACCTGGGAGTATCAGAGGTGTACCTGGGAATATCGGAGGTGTACCTGGAAATATCGGAGGTGTACCTGGGAGTGTCAGAGGTGTACCTGGGAGTGTCAGAGGTGTACCTTGGAGTGTCAGAGGTGTATCTGGGAGTGTCAGAGGTGTACCTGGGAGTGTCGGAGGTGTACCTGGGAGTGTGAGAAGTGTACCTGGGAGTGTCGGAGGTACCTGGGAGTGTCGGAGGTGTACCTGGCAGTGTCAGCAGTGTACCTGGGAGTGTCAGAGGTGTGCCTGGGAGTGTCTGAGGTGTACCTGGGAGTGTCTGAGGTGTACCTGGGAGTGTCAGAGGTGTACCTGGGAGTGTCAGAGGTGTACCTGGGAGTGTCGGAGGTGTACTTGCGAGTGTGAGAAGTGTACCTGGGAGTGTCTGGGGTGTACCTGGGAGTGTCTGGGTGTACCTGGGAGTGTCAGGGGTGTACCATGGAGTTTCAGTGAGTACCTGGGAGTGTCAATGGTGTACTTGGGAGTGTCGGGGGTGTACATGGAGTGTCAGAGGTACCTGGCAGTGTCACGGTTTACCCTGGAGTGTCAGAGGTGTACCTAGGAGTATCGGAGGTTTACCTGGGAGACGGAGTTGTACCTGGGAGTGTCGGAGGTGACCTGGGAGGCAGAGGTGTACCTGGGAGTATCAGAGGTGTACCTGGGAGTGTCAGAGGAGTACCTGGGAATGTCAGAGGCATACCAGGGAGTGTCAATGAAGTACCTGGGAGTCTCAAAGGTGTACCTGGGAGTATCGGAGGTGTACCTGGGAGTACGGGAGGTGTACCTGGGAATATCGGAGGTGTACCTGGGAGTATCGGAGGTGTACCTGGGAGTATCGGAGGTGTACCTGGGAGTGACAAGGGTGTACCAGGGAGTGTCAGTGGAGCACCTGGGAGTGTCAAAGGTGTAACTGGGAGTGTCGGAGGTGTACATGGAGTGTCAGAGGTGTACCTGGCAGTGTCAGCGGTGTACCTGGCAGTGTCAGAGGTGTGCCTGGGAGTGTCTGAGGTGTACCTGGGAGTGTCAAAGGTAACTGGGAGTGTCGGAGGTGTACTGGAGTGTCAGAGGTGACCAGGGAATGTCAGTGGAGTACCTGGGAATGTCAGAGGTGTACCTGGGAGTGTCAGAGGTGTACCTGGGAGGTCGGAGGTAACGAGTCAGGGTGTGCCAGGGAGTGTCAGGTGAGTACTGGGA
This sequence comes from Homarus americanus, assembly GCF_018991925.1. Classification (NCBI taxonomy): domain Eukaryota; kingdom Metazoa; phylum Arthropoda; class Malacostraca; order Decapoda; family Nephropidae; genus Homarus; species Homarus americanus. Next base: position 7,423 of record NW_024715451.1, read on the forward strand.
ATGTCAGAGAAGTACCAGGGAGTGTCACAGAGTACCTGGGAGTGTGAGAGGTGTACCTGGGAGTGTGAGAGGTGTACCTAGGAGTGTCTGAGGTGTACCTGGGAGTGTCAGGAGGTGTACCTGGGAGTGCCTGAGGTGTACCTGGGAGTGTCTGAGGTACCGGAGCATCAGAGGTGTACCAGGGAGTGTCTGAGGTGTACCTGGGAGGTCAGAGATGATGAGGGAGTGTAAGAGGAATACCTAAGAGTGTCAGCGGTGTACCTGGTGAGGTCAGAGGTGTACCTAGAGTATCGGAGTTTACCTGGGAGTGACGGGAGTTGTACCTGGGAGGTCGGAGGCGGACCTGGGAGTGTCAGAGGTGTGCACCTGGGAGTATCAGAGGTGCACCTGGGAGGTCAGATGAGTACCTGGAACAAGCCAGAGGCATACCAGGGAGTGTCAATGAAGTACCTGGGAGTCTCAAAGGTGTACCTGGGGAGCACGGAGGTGTACCTGGTAATATCGGAGGTGTACTCTGGGAACAAGGGAGGTGTACCAGAAGTGTCAGAGGAAGGCTCATGTCTCAGAGGTGTACCTGGGAGTATCGGAGGTGTACCTGGGAGTATCGGATGTGTAACTGGGAGTGCCGGGCGGTGTACCAGGAGTGTCAGTGAGCACTCTGGGAGTGTCAAGGTAACTGGGAGTGCTTTTGAGGTGTACATGAGTGTCAGACGTGTACCTGGCAGTGTCATGGTGCCTGGCAGTGTCAGAGGTGTGCCTGGGAGTGTCTGAGGTAAACAAGGAGGCAAGCCGGGTGTAACTGGGAGGTCGGAGGTGTACCTGGGAGCAGAGAGGTACTCAGGAATGTCATGAGCACCTGGGAACGTCAGAGCTGTACCTGGGAGTGTCAACAGAGGTGTGTCTGGGAGCAAGTCAGAGTTTGTACTTAGGAGGCTGAGTGTGTACCTGGGAGTGTCAGAGGTGGTGTTTGGGGAGTGTCAGGTGCACTTGGGAGTGTCAGAGGTGCATCTTGGAGTGTCTGAGGTGCCTGGGAGGCCTGAGGGGTACCTGGCAGTGTCTTATAGGTACCTGGCAGTGTTCGAGGTGTACCTGGCAAAATGGGCGGTGTACCTGGGAGTGTCAGCGGCACCTGGGAGTGTTAGAATTGCATTGTGGGTGGAGCAGAGGAAGGTGAGTGTCAGAGGTAAAATGGGAGTGCTGGGAGGTAAAATTTGGAGGCTGGGGAGGTGTGCCTGGGAGCAAGCCGAGATGTACCTGGAGGCCAGGAGGTGTATTCTGGAGTAAGGACGTACCTGGAGCAAGCCAGAGGTGTACCAGGGAATGTCAGTGAAAACTTGGGAGTCAGAGGTGCCCTGGGAGCAAATGGAGGTGGGAGTTTCAGGTGTGCCAGAGTGTCAGGAGGCCCTGGGAATGTCAGGCACCAGGGAGTGTCACATGAGTACCTGGGAGTGTGTGGAGAGGTACCTGGGAGTGTGAGGTACCTGGGAGCAGGCACCTGGGAGTGTCTTGGAGGTGTACCTGGGAGGCCTGAGGTGTACCTGGGAGGCTGGGGAGGTGTACCAGGAGCAGCCTGAGGTGTACTCTGGGAGTGTCAGAGATGTGCATGAGGGAGTGTCAGAGGAATACTGGAAGAGTGTCAGAGGTGTACCTGGGAGGTTGGGAGGTGCACGTAGGGAGTATCGGAGGTTTACCTGGGAGGCCGGAGTTGGGTACCTGGGAGCAAGCCGGAGGTACCTGGAGTGTGAGAAGTGCACAAGGGAGTGTCGGAGGTACCTGGGAGGTGCCCGGAGGTACCTGGAGTAAGTTTGAGGTGTACCTGAGTGTCAGGAGGTGTACCTGGGAGTGTCTGGGGGTGTACCTGGGAGGGTCAGAGTGCACCTGGGAGTGTCAGGGGTGCACCAGGAATGTCAGTGGAGCACCTGGAGTGTTAGAGGTGTGTACCTGGGAGGTTGGGAGGTGTACCTGGGAGTGTCGAGCAGCCTGGGAGTGTCAGAGGTGCACCTGGGAGCGTTTGAGGTGTACCTGGGAGTGTAAGAAGTGTACCTGGGAGTTGCCGGAGGTACCTGGGGATGCCTGAGGTGTACCTGGGAGGTCAGAGTTGGTACCCAGGGAGTGTCTGAGGTACCTGGGAGGTTGGGCAGGTACCTGGGAGTGTCTGAGGTGTTCCTGGGAGTGTCAGGAGGTGTGCCTGGGAGTCTCCCAGAGGTGCACTTGGGAGGCCACAGAGGTGCACCCTTGGAGTGTCTGAGGTGTACCTGGGAGGCCTGAGGTGTACCTGGTGCAGTGCTGAGGTGTACCTGGCAGTGCCTGAGGTGTACCTGGCAGTGTCAGCGGTGTACCTGGGAGCACAGCGGCACACCTGGGAGCAGCAGAGGTGTATCAGGAGGACAGAGAGCACCCAGAGTTCAGAGGTGCACCTGGGAGGTCAGGAGGTGCACTGGGAGTGTCAGACAAAAAAATTTGGGAGGCCAGAGGTGTATCTGGGAGGTTGGACGTGCACCTGGGAGTGCCAGAGGTGTACCAGGAATGTCAGGAAAACTGGGAGGCCAGAGGTGTACCTGGGAGCAAGCCGGAGGTGCACCTGGAAAGCCCAGGGGTGTGTGCCAGGGAGTGGGCCGGGGGAGTACCTGGGGAATGCCTGGGAGAAGTACCAGGGAGGCCACATGAGCCTGGGGAGTGTGTGAGAGGTGTACCTGGGAGTGTGAGAGGCCTACCTAGGAGTGCCTGAGGTGTACCTGGGAGTGTTGGGAGGTGGCCCAGAGTGTCTGAGGTGTGGCTCTGGAATGTCTGAGGTACCTGGGAGGCCGGGGAGAACCAGGGAGCGAAAAAGCAGGTGTACCTGGGAGGTCAGAGGTACCAGGGAGGCCTGAGGTGTACCTGGGAGGCCAGAGATGGATGAGGGAGTGTCAGAGAACCCAGGAGTGTCAGAGAGGTACCTGGGAGTGTCAGGAGGTGTACCCAGGAGAAGTGGAGGTTTACCTGGGAGTGCAGTCGGAGCTGTACCTGGAGGTCAGAGGTGTGCCTGGGGAGTGTCTGGAGGTGTGCACCTGGGAGCATCTTAGGTGGGTACCTGGGGAGTGTCAGAGGTGTGCCTGGAGTGTCAGGAGGTGTACCTGGGAGTGTCGGAGTACTTGCGAGTGTGAGAAGTGCACTGGGGAGCGTCTGGGTGTACCTGGGAGTGTCTGGGTGTACCTGGGAGTGTCAGGGTGTACCAGGGAGTTTCAGTGAGCACCTGGGAGTGTCAGTGGTGTACCTGGGAGTGTCGGGGGTGCAAGGCGGAGTGTCAGGAGGTACCTGGGAGGTTGGGAGGTGTACCTGGGAGTGTCAGAGATGTACCTGGGAGTGTCAGAGGTGTATCTGGGAGTGCTGACGTGTACCTGGGAGTGTCAGAGGTGTACCAGGGAGTCAGGTGGAAAACTTGGGAGAGTCAGAGGTGTACCTGAGCAATGGAGGTGTACCTGGGAGTTTCAGGGTGTGCCAGAGAGTGTCAGTGGAGCACCTGGAATGTCAGAGAAGCACCAGGAGGTCAAGACAGCACCTGGTGCAGAGGTGTACCTGGGAGTGTGAGAGGTGTACCTGGGAGGCTCAGAGGTGTACCTGGGAGTGTCAGAGGTGTACCAGGAGTGTCTGAGGTGTACCTGGGAGCAAGTCAGAGATGTACGAGGGAGTGCTCAGAGGAATACCAAAAGAGAAAAGCCAGGAGGTAAAAAAATTTTGGGAGGCCAGAGGTAAAACAGGAGTGTCTGGAGGTGTACCTGGGAGTGTCAGAGATGTACGAGGGAGTGTCAGAGGAATACCAAAGAGTGTCAGAGGTGTACTCTGGGAGTGTTGTGAGGTGTGGCCTAGGAGACGGGAGGAAGCCATCTGGGAGAGCCGGAGGTGTACTTGGGAGGTTGAGGTACCTGGGAGTAACAGAGGTACCTGGAGTGTTCAAAATACTCTGGGAGGGTCAGAGGTACCTGAGTGTCAGGGGGTGCAACAGGGAATGTCAGTGAGTACCTGGGAGTGTTAGAGGTGTACCTGGGAGTGCTCAGAAGGCAATCTGGGAGCGTCAGGAAGTGGCACCTGGAGTGTCAGAGGTACCTGGGAGTGTCGGAGGTACCTGGGAGTGTAAGAAGTGCACCTGGGAGTGTTAGAATTGCATCAGAGTGACAGAGGAACACCCAGGAGTGTCAGAGAGGTGTACCTGGGAGTGTCAGGAGGTGTACCTGGGAGGTCAGAGGTGTTCCTGGGCAAGCCAGAGATGTACCTGGGAGGTTGGGAGGTGTGGTATCTGGAGCAGTTCAGGTACCTGGGAGGCCAGAGGTGCACCTGGGAGTGCCTGAGGTGTACCTGGGAGTGCCTGAGGTGTGCCTGGGAGTGTCAGAGGTGTACCAGGGAGTGTCTGAGGTGTACTCTGGAGGCCAGGAGATGTACGAGGAGTGTCAGAGGAATACCTAAGAGTGTTGGGGTGGTACCTGGGAGAGTGTCAGGGGAGGTGTACCTAGGGAGTACGGGAGGTTTACCTGGGAGTGACGGAGTTGTAACGGGAGGTCGGAGGCGTGACCTTGGAGTGTCAGAGGTGCACCTGGGAGGCTCAGAGGCACCTGGAGTGTCAGAGGAGCACCTGAAGTCAGGAGGCATACCAGGGAGTGTCAATGAAGCACCTGGGAGTCTCTAAGGTGTACCTGAATATCGGGAGGTGTACCTGGGAACATCGGAGGTGTACCTGGGAATATGGGAGGTGTACAAGGAAGTGTCAGAGGTATACCTGCTGCCCCAGGTGTACCTGGGAGTATCGGGAGGTACCTGGGAGCACGGGAGGTAATCAGGAGTGTCAAGGGTGCAACAGGGGAGTAAGCCAGTGGAGCACCTGGGGTGTCAAAGGTGTAACTGGGAGGCCGGAGGTGCATGGAGTGCTGAGGTACCTGGCAGCAAGTCAGCGGTGTAACGGCAGTGTCAGAGGTGCCTGGCAGAGTGCTCTGAGGTGTACCTGGGAGGTTGTGTAACTGAGTAAGCCGGAGGTGTACCTGGGAGTGACAGAGGTGTACCAGGAATGTCAGTGGAGTACCTGGGAATGTCAGAGGTGCACCTGGAGGCCAGGAGGTACCTGGGAGTGTCAGAGTTGTACTTAGGAGAGTGGCTGGGGAGGTGCACCTGGGAGTGTCAGGTGAGGTGTGTCTGGGAGGTCAGGAGGTGCACTTGGGAGTGCTCAGAGGCACCTGGAGGTTCTGAGGTGTAACTGGGAGTGTCTGAGGTGCAGTACCTGGCAGGCCCAGGTGGTACCTGGCAGTGTCTGAGGTGTACCTGAGTGTCAGCGGTGTACCCAGAGGTTGGGGCGGCACACCTGGGAGTGTTAGAATTGTATCAGGGAGTGACAGAGGAATACCTAGGAGTGTCAGGAGGTACCTGGGAGTGTCAGAGGTGTACCTGGGAGTGTTGGGAGGTTCCTGGGAGGCCAGAGATGTACCTGGGAGGCCAGAGGTGTATCTGGGAGTGTTGGACGTGGTACCTGGGAGGTTGAGGTGTACCAGGAATGTCAGGTGTGGAAAACTTGGGAGAGCCGAGGTACCTGGGAGTGTCGGGAGGTGTACCTGGGAGTTTCAGGGGTGTGCCAGGGAGTGTCAGTGGAGTACCTGGGAGGTTGAGGTGTACCCAGACCAACGGAGGTACCTGGAGCATCGGGAGGTGCACTGGGAGTGTCAGGAGGTACCTGGGAGTGTCAGAGGTGTACCTGGGGAGTGTCTGAGGTGTACCTGGGAGTGTCTGAGGTGTACCTGGAGGCCAGAGGTGTACCACAGGGAGTGTCTGATGTGTACCTGGGAGCAAGCCAGAGCTAGGCCCAGGAGTGTCAGAGAATACCTGGAGTGTCAGGAGGTGTACCTGGGAGGTTGGGAGGTGTACCTAGGGAGCACGGGAGGTGCCTGGGAGCAAGCCTAGAGTTGAACCTGGAGTGCCGGGAGGTGTACCTGGGAGGGAGAAGCATGGAGGCCGGAGGCACGGGAGTGTCGTGGAGGTACCTGGAGGCTGGGGAGGTGTACCTGGGAGTGTCTGGGGTGTACCTGGGAGGGTCAGAGGTACCTGGGAGTGCTGGGTAGAGGTGTACCAGGAATGTCAGGAGTACCTGGGAGTGTTAGAGGTGCACCTGGAGTGTCAGAGGTGTACCTGGGAGGCCAGGAAGTGGCACTGGGAGTGAACAGAGGTACCTGGGAGTGTCGGAGGCACCTGGGAATGTAAGAAGGGCACCTGGGAGCGTCGGAGGTGCACCTGGGAGTGTCGGAGGTGTACCCAAGTGTCAGAGTTGTACTCAGGGAGTGTCAGGAGGTGTACCTGGGAGCAACATGGTGTAATGGGGAGTGTCTTGAGGTGTCTTGGGAGTGTCAGGTGCCTGGAGGCCGAGGCGCACTTGGGAGTGTCAGAGGTGCACCTTGAGCCTGAGGTGTGCCTGGGAGTGCCTGAGGTACCTGGCAAAGCCTGGAGGTACCTGGCAGTGTTCGAGGTGTACCTGAGTAGTGTCAGCGGTGTACCCAGAAAAGCCAAGGTAACACCTGGGAGTTAGAGGTATCAGAGTGACAGAGAGTACTCTAAGAGTGTCAGAGGTGTACCTGGGAGCTGGAGGTGTACCTGGGAGCCATGTACCTGGGAGGTCAGAGGTATCTGGGAGTGTTGGACGGCACCTGGGAGTGTCAGAGGTGCACCAGGAATGTCAGTGGAAAACTGGAGGCCAGGAGGCACCTGGGGAGTGTCGGAGGTGTACCTGGGAGTTTCAGGGGTGTGCCAGTGAGTGTCAGTGAGTACCTGGGAATGTCAGAGAGAAGCTACCCAGGGAGGTCACATGAGTACCTGGGAGTGTGAGGTGTACCTGGGAGTGGAGAGGCGTACCTAGAGTGTCTGGAGGTACCTGGGAGTGTCAGGTGTACCTGGGAGTGTCTGAGGTGTACCTGAGTGCCTGAGGTGTACCTGGGAGGTTAGGGGAGAACCAGGAGGAAAGAGGTGGGCCTGGGAGTGTCAGGAGGTGCAACAGGGAGGTTTGAGGTGTACCTGGGAGGTTGTGAGATGCATGAGGGAGTGTCAGAGGAATACCTAGGGAGGTTGGGGAGGTGTACCTGGGAGTGTCAGAGGTGTACCTAGGAGAAGTGGAGGTTTACCTGGGAGGCCGGAGTTGTATCTGGGAGCGTCGGTGGTGCACCTGGCCGTGTCAGCAGGTAATCTGGGAGTGTCAGAGGTGTGCCTGGGAGTGTCTGAGGCGTAATTGGGAGCATCTTAGGTACCTGGGAGTGCTCAGAGGTGTGCCTGGGAGTGTCAGGAGGTGTACCTGGGAGTGTCGGAGGTGTGCCTCTGCGAGTGTGAGGCGTACCTGGGAGTGTCTGGGGTGCACGGGAGTGTCTGGGGTGTACCTGGGAGCAAGTCAGGAGTGTACCAGGGAGTTTCAGTGAGTACCTGGGAGTGTCAGTGGTGTACCTGGGAGTGTCGGGGTGCTGTGAGTGTCAGAGGTGTACCTGTTGGGTGGTGTACCTGGGAGTGTTGGGAGGTAAAATGTAGGAGTACGGGAGGTTTACCTGGGAGTGGCGGAGTGTCAGAGGCATACCTGGAGTCTCAGAGGTGAACCAAAGAGTGTCAGAGGTGTACCTGGGAGGTCAGGAGGTGTACCTGGGAGTATCGGAGGTACCTGGGAGCATCGGAGGTGTACCTGGAGTGTCAAGGGTACCAGGAGGTCAGGAGCACCTGGGAGTGTCAGTGTAACTGGGAGTGTCGGAGGTGCACATGGAGTGTCAGAGGTACCTGGCAGTGTCAGTGCACCTGGGTGGTCAGAGGTGTGCCTGGGAGCAGTCTGAAAGCCTGGGAGTCAAAGGTGTAACTGGGAGTGCCGGAGGTACCTGGAGGTCAGAGGGTACCAGGGACTGTCAGGAGTACCTGGGAACAGAGGTACCTGGGAGTGTGCAGAGGTGTACCTGGGAGTGTCAGAGTTGTACTTAGGAGTGTCAGAGGTGTACCTGGGAGTGTCAGCGGTGTACCTGGGAGTGTCTGAGGCACTGGGAGCTCAGAGGTGTGCCTGGAAGTGTCAGAGGTGCACTTGGAGTGCCTCAGAGGTGCACCTTGGAGTGTCTGAGGTGTACCTGGGAGTGTCTGAGGTGTACCTGCGGTGGTCTTCAGGTGTACCTGGAGGTGTACCTGGCAGTGTCAGCGGGTACCTGGGAGTGTCAGCGGCAGAAACCTGGGAGTGTTAGAATTGTATCAGGGAGTGACAGAGGAGCACCTAGGAGTGTCAGAGGTATCTGGGAGTGTCAGAGGTGTACCTGGGAGTGCCAGATATGGTACCTGGGAGCAAGGAGAGGTATCTGGGAGGCGGACGTGTACCTGGGAGTGTCAGAGGTACCAGGAATGTCAGGAAAACTTGGGTGAGTGAGAGGTGTACCTGGGAGTGTCGGAGGTGTACCTGGGAGTTCGGGGTGTGCCAGGGAGCAAGCAGGAGTACCTGGGAATGTCAGAGAAGTACCAGGAGTGTCACATGAGGAACTGGGAGGGAGAGGTGTACCTGGGAGTGTGAGAGGTGTACCTAGGAGTGTCTGAGGTGTACTTGAGTGCTCAGAGGTGTACCTGGGAGGCCTGAGGCCTGGAGTGTCTGGAGGTGTACCTGGGAGTGTCAGGGGAGAACCAGGGAGTGAAATAGGTGTACCTGGGAGTGTCAGAGGTGTACCAGGGAGTGTCTGAGGTGTACCTGGGAGGTCAGAGATGTACGATGGAGTGTCAGAGGAATACCTAGGAGTGTAAGAGGTGCCTGGGAGTGTCAGAGGTGTACTGAGTAGCGGGAGGTTTACCTGGGAGTGCGGAGTTGTACCTGGGAGCGGAGGTGTACCTGGGAGTGGAGAAGTGTACATGGAGCGTCGGAGGTGTACCTGGGAGTGTCGGAGGTACCTGGGAGTGTCAGGAGGTGTGCCTGGGAGTGTCAGAGGTACCCCGAGTGTCTGAGGTGTACCTGGGAGTGTCTGAGTGTACCTGGCAGTCTTAGGTGTACCTGGCAGTGTCTGGAGTGCACCTGGTGTCAGGCGGTGTACCTGGGAGTGTCACCGGCACACCTGGGAGGTTAGAATTTATCAGGGAGTGACAGAGGAGTACCTGGGAATGTCAGAGGTATACCAGGAGGTCAGTGAAGTACCTGAGTCTCAAAGGTGTACCTGGGAGTATCGGAGGTGACCAACATCGGAGGTAACATGGGGAATGGGAGGTGTACCAGGAGGCCAGAGGTATACCTGGGAGTCTCAGAGGAACCAAAGAGTGTCGAGGAGTACCTGGGAGTGCTGAGGCACTGGGAGTATCGGAGGTGGGAGCATCGGAATGTACCTGGGAGTGTCAAGGGTGTACCAGGGAGTGTCAGGAGCACCTGGGAGGTCAAGTGAAATTTGGGAGTGTCGGAGGTGTACATGGAGTGTAGGAGGTGTACCTGGGAGTGTCAGAGGTGTGCCTGGGAGTGTCAGGCGGTGCACCTGGGAGTGTCAGAGGTGCACCTTGAGTGTTCAGGTACCTGAGTGTGTGAGGTGTACCTGGGAGTGTCAAAGGTGTAACTGGGAGGTACCGGAGGTGTACCTGGGAGTGTCAGAGGTACCAGGAATGTCAGTGAGTACCTGGGAATGTCAGAGGTGTACCTGGGAGTGTCAGAGGTGTACCTGGGAGTGTCAGAGAGTTGTACTTAGGAGTGTCAGAGGTGTACCTGGGAGTGCTGTACTGGGAGTGTCTGAGGTGTACCTGGGAGGCTCAGAGGTGCCTGGGAGTGTCAGGAGGTGCACTTGGGAGTGTCAGAGGTGCACCTTGGAGTGTCTGAGGTGTACCTGGGTGTCTGAGGTGTACCTGGCAGTGTCTTAGGTGTACCTGGCAGTGTCTGAGGTGTAG
>NW_024715452.1:0-18331 GCF_018991925.1 Homarus americanus
CTCTCTGGCCTTAGTTTACAGTAATGTTGAAGTATATAATGAAGACTCACAGCTCATGGGTTAGAAAAACAAAAGATGCTTGTTTTATTTATTTATTTATTTATTTATTTATTTATAGTTTATTTTAGAATCCCCGAAAGTTAGAACAAAATGGCTGACGGGACTCACAAGCAGGCGGTGTTTACAGTATGGACCAAGAATAAAAAATAAATGAAAAATAAAATAAATAAATCATAAATTGGTGCATTGTTTCTCCAGGGGTAATTATAGAAGTACAAATGTTCTCCAGCAGTGGGTAACGATCATAGTCACGTATAGAGCTTCCGACGCAGGTAGATTGATATAGATGCATTACCTTGAGATAGTGGGTTACAGGGGCTTCTTACACGATAATATTAAAGGTGTTTTTTCCTTCTGTTTGTGGCACTTGAGGTGTTTAGGTTAGGTTTAATTAAAATGGTTTAGTTATAATAGTTATATTACGATAAGTAAAGTTGAATTTAGAACTTTTGATTTACATATATCGTGTTTTAGAAGGATTTGTTAGCTAATATGTTGAATTTGGATAAGTTTAGTTTAATTTAGATCATTTGATTTTACAAGGTCGTATTATAATGACTGGGAACCATATAGAAACCTGTTAGAAGTAAATATTTCTACGGCAGTGAATGAGTAGGTCAATAAGTGGTGTATAGAGCTGCTAACGCAACTTAAACGGTATATACTGTACATTATATGTTATCAGAGATTTCCTGTTGTACGTAACCGCCTCCGTCAAAGTGTCTTAGTGGCTCATGTGAAGATTAGCCTCTAGTTTATTTAACCTCAAGATTAACTACACTGGCACTGCCTGACCTGACCTGGCCTGACCTGACCTGACCTGACCTGACCTGACCTGACCTACCCTACCCTACCCTACCCTACCCTACCCTACCCTACCCTACCCTACCCTAACCTAACCTAACTTAATCTAACCTAACTTAACTTCCCATGTAGCGTTTGGTTAATCATTAGTTGAAATATGCTGGGAGGGTTAATCTTCATGTAATCTATCTTAATTAACAATTTTGGTCAGGTGAGGCCTTCTTTACCTTACTCGAGAGCAGGAGGAGGAGGACTTGCTAACGTCTACAGATCATCGTCAACGAAGGCAGATATTGAATACCTTTTGTTTACCTTCGTGGCTTAAGAACACATCTTAACACCATAAGACTATTCGCCTCAATGCAAAAATACAGTAATTGATTATTGTATTCTAATAAAATTTACGGTGTATCTTTTGAACCAGATTTATTGTTTGACTTTTGTGAATGAGAAACTGGTTGAGGTGTATTGTGGTAAACATCCTTAAGAGCATCTCTGTGTGTTCTTACGACCTCAAAGTAACACAAAAGGTAGCCAATATCTACCCTTGGTCAGTCACTTTATGTAGATGTCAATTGTGTCATTTTTCTAGACTTAGTGCCCCCTGGAGGAGAAAGTAAATACAATGTTGATTTATTTTGGTCACAACACACGCTAGTAGATTATTTTTTCCTATTTAACTAAATAATTAACACTATGTAGCTAACTAATTATATGACTCAAAAATGGTAACCAATATGGCGTCGATATTGTTCACATACTCTATGATTAATAGATGTATTGTCTGTTTAATTTTAGGGAAGAATTTAATTTATAAACTTTTGAGAATCTGGATACAGGAGTTTTGTCTTTGCGCGCGCGCGCGTGTGTGTGTGTGTGTGTGTGTGTGTGTGTGGTGATGATGATGATGACGGATACTTTCCTCTGCAGTGAAAAAATATCTTGACATTGCAAAGTTTAACTGTAAGCCGAAGGAACGTTTGTAATGTGACTTATTATGTGAAATTGTAACTTGAAATTCTTTGTGAAAAAATATTTCCCTATAAAGTTTGGCAGTAAATGAAGTATTACATCAAGGTGTAACTTGTAGTTCCTTGTGGAGTAAATTACCTAAGTGGACGATACAGCTACTCCAGGGTGTAAGACCTAGAGTAGAAAGTCTTAAGACCTTACCTGAGGTTGAAAGACTCTTATAGTGGAACGTCTTAGGTATTGAAACTTTAATTACAGTTAATAAAATATAATCTACCTAAACATTCCTTCACCTGGCGACAACTAATGATACAGGTGGTGTAATAGCTCTTTAAAATTCCTCCGTTTGATATAATAATGACCACACATGAACTTATAATGTGCAATATCTTGATAACACATTAGCTGCAACATTACACATAGTCCAGTGTATGTGTAGTGAGGGACATCTACCTAAATGAGTTACAGAATGTGGAGTTGAGGCAAAAAAATGTTGGGACATGTTTGAGATCATCAGTTGAGCCAAACGTTTATACTCAATATTGTTTTAATGGTATTTTAGAGCGACCGAAAATGTAAACAAAATGGCCGGCAAGGCTCGGGGGATCCACGAGTCCTCTTATGAAGGATCGACAATAAATGAAAACAAATCAGATTAATTTAAACACATTTCCAAGAGTATTAGATCCTGTAAAGAGAGAAAATTAATACTTGATATTTGTAGAAGCTTTTTTTTTTCGTCCGTTTTCGTCTTGGTTAAAACAATTGTGGTGGTGTTACCTGTTCCAAATGGTAGACATCAAGGAAATGGATCAAGACCTTAACACTCAAAGGTACACATGATGATTTGTTCCCAAGTCCGGGGATATACTTCACAAAACAGATTAACTTTAGGACACAATGATGGCGAACAAAATAACATCAACATTGCGTACAGCACATATCTTGCTTTGACTCTTAACTCTTGTAATTTTTCGTAATGTTAGTGAATGAAATTGAGATTCTGGGCATATTTTCCTGTTTTTCTTTCTAATCAAGTGTAAAGGAAGATGTACTGTTTATTGATGGATTTGGTGATGTCTTAATAGTGTATTAGTGTGTTAATATTGCACCGGTTTGGTATAGTGGTGACGGTAATGTAGTGTAGTAAGATTTTAACACATGGAGGTGAATTTGTCTTTTATGTTGAGGATTTAAGAACATAAGAACAGCTGAGGATTTAAGAACATAAGAACATAAGAAAATATGGACTCTGCAATAGGCCGGTTGGCCTGTGCATGACAGCTCCTGTCGAGAGTTACTACCACTCTCTATAATCCATGAATCTATCTAGCCTCCTTTTGAAACTTTCCAGAGTTCCCGCACTTACTACAAAGTTGCTAAGCTTGTTCCACTCGTCCACCACCCTATTTGTGAACCAGTTTCTTCCTATCTCCCTCTTAAACCTAAACTTATCCAACTTGAATCCGTTGCTCCGAGTCCTATCCTGCTCGGATATTATAAGAACTTTATCTATATCCCCTTTATTGATTCCTTTCACCCACTTAAATACTTCTAGCATATCTCCCCGCACTCTTCGTCTTTCTAGGGAATGCAAGTTAAGTTTCTGTAACCTATCCTGATATGGAAGGTTTCTAAGTCCCAGAATCATTTTTGTCATTCTTCGAAGCACCGACTCTAGTGAATTTATATCCATTCTATAATAGGGGCACCAGAACTGAACCGCATAATCGAGGTGCGGCCTGATTTGTTAAAGGGAAGATCTGGTGGACGGGGATAATTGTCTGGTTGTGATGGACACGGCTCACCTAACCTAACCCAATCTAACCTAACCCAACCCAACCTAACCCAACCCAACCTAACCTAACCCCTATATATGTGTGAGATAAGGTTCTGATTCAAGAACAAGATGCACAAGTTCGAATCCAAATTGAGCTGTAGGGTTTGTTGACTAATTCGGGGCTTCACATTCATAAAACTCTCAAATGGGATACGACTAAACCCGAAGCCCCATCTTCCGTCGGTCGGTCGTTGGTGTCAGGTCAAAGTTCAGTTTGTAGTTCACCTCCTGTGATATGTGTCATTTATCGAAACGAAACATTTGGTTAACGTGAAAACAAAACCTCGAAGCAACACGTATAAACAGGGTCGAGTTTTCATCGGATTTTACGTCATGAAATTTTCCATCTTGAGAGAGAGAGAGAGAGAGAGAGAGAGAGAGATTGATTGATTGATTCAGATGCTGAAATTAACACTAAAATTTTATACTGTAAATGAGATAAATGCAGGTAAGGTTGGCGTATGGAATTATTGAAGGACGATCACAGAAATGTTTTACCTGTTTCCTGTGATGTAAGTCCAAAATGGTGTTAATTGTCATGGGTTTATACGTCCAAAATGTTCTTCATATCGTAGGGTTTTACATCCAAATATGCCATCCAAGTCCATATGTCCATTCATCCAGTTAGCTGTTTTTCCATCCACCGATTCACCCACCTACCCATCTCTCATCCCATTCAGTCACCCATCTACCCATCTATCCTCCCATTCAGTCTCCCATCCATCCATCCATCCATCCATCCATCCATCCATCCTTCCATCCATCACACGAGGAATAGAATGACCCACTTATAATTTTTCTCTTTCCTGCTGCACTAAGGATCAACCACCCAGAGTGGTATGGCTACCCTGAGTAAGTACACTCTGTATTCCTCCTTTACTCTATTGTGGGTGCAGGTGGTGGGTAGTGTGTGTTTGTGGGTGTAGAACGTGGATAGTAGGTTTGTTTGTGGGTGTAGGGCGTGGATAGTAGGTTTGTTTGTGGGTGTAGGGCGTGGATAGTAGGTTTGTTTGTGGGTGTAGGGCATGGATAGTAGGTTTGTTTGTGGGTGTAGGGCGTGGATAGAAGGTTTGTTTGTGGGTGTGGGGCGTGGATAGTAGGTTTGTTTGTGGGTGTGGGGCGTGGATAGTAGGTTTGTTTGTGGGTGTGGGGCGTGGATAGTAGGTTTGTTTGTTGGTGGGTGTGGGGCGTGGATTAGTAAGTTTGTTTGTGGGCGTGGGGCGTGGATAGTAGGTTTTGTTTGTGGGTGTGGGGCGTGGATAATGGGGTTTGTTTTGTGGGCGTGGGGCATGGATAGTAGGTTTGTTTGTGGGTGTGAAGACGTGGATAGTAAGTTTGTTTGTGGGCGTGGGGCGTGGATAGTAGGTTTGTTTGTGGGTGTAGGGCGTGGATAGTAGGCTTGTTTGTTTCAGGGGTGTAGGGCGTGATAGTAAGTTTGTTTAGGCATGAATAGTAGTAGGTGTAGGGCGTGGATAGTAGGTTTGTTTGTTTCAGGGGTGTAGGGCGAGGATAGTAGGTTTGTTTGTGGGTGTGGGCGTGGATAGTAGGTTTGTTTGTTGGGTGTAGGGAGTGGATAGTAGGTTTGTTTGTGGGTGTAGGGCGTGGATAGTAGGTTTGTTTGTGGGTGTAGGGCGTGGATAGTAGGTTTGTTTGTGGGTGTGGGGCGTGGATAGTAGGTTTGTTTGTGGGTGTGGGGCGTGGATAGTAGGTTTTTTTGTGGGTGTGGGGCGTGGATAGTAGGTGTGTTTGTGGGTGTAGAGCGTGGATAGTAGGTATGTTTGTGGGTGTAGAGCGTGGATAGTAGGCATGTTTGTGGGTGTAGGGCGTGGATAGTAGGTATGTTTGTGGGTGTAGGGAGTGGATAGTAGGTTTGTTTGTGGGTGTTTGGGAGTGGATAGTAGGTATGTTTGTGGGTGTAGATACATACATTGTTAAGAGGAATAAATCAAAATGGGAAGAAGATTAAGATAAATATACTGATGATTAATGGTACAGGTGAGTTAATAAAATTGATATAAATAGATAAATACAGTAGATAGATAGATAGATAGATAGATACTGTAGATAGATAGATAGATAGATGTATGATTTTGTATACCGCAAGAGTAACTAAATATTCCTGTACCTGTATTTTCTTTCAGTTACAAAATACACAGGATTATAAATATGAGTATGCACATTGCACATCAGGTGTTACAGTCAGTGGTAATATTTTGTAATACTCTTAAGTGATGAGGTAACAGAGGAAATAGACGGATACTAACGGAGAGTTTTGTAGAATTAGACAGACATTCAGACAGTAAAACTTCTTCCGACAATACAAATTTTGACGGTGGAATTTATACACGAGAGTGTATGGATAATTATGATGAGCTGAATTATGACATCTACGTCTGATAATCCGTTGTTTAGAATGGATTATTATTATTTTTGTTGAGTTATTTAACAGTTCGAGAAAAGGTTTATTATGGTACTATGTCCTATTATCACACAAAGTCATAATTGAAGTAAAATAACCAATTATACTGTATTATTTTAGACAATACATAAGAACATAAGAACATAAGAATGGAGGAAACTGCAGCGGGCCTATTGGCCCATACTGGGCAGTCCCGTTTACACCCAACCCCTATTGCTCATATGAGCATCCAACCTATGTTTGAAGCAATTCAGCGTATTCGAGTTAATGATGATATTTGGTAACTTGTTTCATTCATCCACTACTCTGTTTCCAAACCAGTGTTTACCTATTTCACGCCTAAATCTAAATTTGTCTAATTTAAAACCATTGTTACGAGTTCGCTCCTGGTTGGATAGTTTGAGTACCTTTGTAATGTCACCTTTGTTTAGCCCTGCCTTCCACTTATACACCTTTATCAGGTCGCCCCTCGCTCTACGTCTCTCAAGGGAGTGCAAATTAAGAAGCTTTAACCTGTCTCTATACTCAAGGTTCCTAATGCCCGGGATTAGTCTTGTCATTCTCCTCTGAATTCTTTCCAAGGATTCTATATCCATTCTGTAATACGGTGACCAGAACTGAACTGCGTAATCCAGGTGTGGTCTCACAAGAGCAAGATACAGTTTTAGGATGGCCTCGCTAGTCTTGTAACTAACACTCCTTTGTATGAACCCAAGTACTTTATTAGCCTTGTTACGAGCAAAAACACATTGTTTACTTGGCTTAAGGTTCCTACTTATCATTACTCCTAAATCTCTCTCTCAGTCGGATTTCTCTATGGCATCGTTGTTCATCTGGTATCTGGTTTCCCTGTTTACATCTCCTATACTGAGTACTTTACATTTGTAGACGTTGAATTTCATCTGCCATTTTTCAGACCATTCGAAAAATTTGTTTAGATCTTCCTGTAGTTTTGCCGAGTCCTCGTCAGATTTGATAACACGTCCTATTTTAGTGTCATCAGCAAATTTACTTATGTTGCTGTCAATGCCGATATCTATGTCGTTTATGTATATAATAAATAATAGTGGTCCAAGTACTGAGCCTTGGGGAACTCCACTTGTGACGTTGCTCCAATGGGACTTAGTGCCGTTAATGCTCACTCGCTGTTTCCTGTCCTGTAACCACGCCCTAATCCATTTAAGGATGTCACCTTTGATGCCATGAGCTTCTACCTTTCTAATTAGTCTTTCGTGGGGGACTCTGTCGAAGGCATTGCTAAAGTCGAGATAAACCACATCATAATTGTGCCCCTCGTCCACCGATTCGAAAACTGATGAAAAGAATGTTAATAGATTAGTTAGGCAAGAACGTCCGCTTGTGAAGCCATGCTGGGAATCATTGATCAATCGGTGCTTCTCCAGGTGATTTCGAATAGAGTTTGAAATGATTGCTTCCAGTAATTTGCCTACTATTGATGTTAGACTGATTGGGCGGTAGTTAGAGGATAGTGATCTATCCCCCTTCTTGAAAATCGGTATTACATTCGCTATCCTCCAGGATTCTGGTACTACACCTGTTTTTAATGACATGTTAAACAACTTTGCTAAGGGCATACTAAGCTCTTCCTTACATTCCTTTAATACTCTGGCAAATATCTCATCGGGACCAGGTGACTTATTAGGCTTTAGTTTGTCTATTTGCTTACTAACATCGTTACTAGTCACTACTATCTCACTTAATTTGTTTTCTTCACTATCTCTGAATAGAGTCGGTGCCTCGGGTATTCCCTGGACATGCTGGATAATATACCATCTACTTAAGGAGGTGATGTAGGTAAGGTAGATTGATATTTTAACATTAATTTACTCAGTTTTTTCTTAGTATCGGATTTTTTTTTTTAGTTTTTTATTCTGACAATTTATAATGCAAGCAGCGTTCACATGTTGTCAACCGCCCCCAAGTGTACAAGAAGTTTGGACTGTAACTGTACCGTCAATAAGTGGCTGTAACTGCACCGTCAATAAGTGGCTGTAACTGTACCGTCAATAAATGGCTGTAACTGTACCGTCAATAAGTGGTTCTGTATTCTGAACACGGGGATCTCTACAGTATAACCTACGAGTATAACTGTGGTGAAAGAACTGCTTCCCCGCATTATGTTGAGGAAGATTCGTATACAAACTTTTTGCCCTGACTTCGTAGTAAAAAAAATCTTAGGGAAAATATATTGAATTTATTTTTAATGTTTATTTATTTATTGTTGTCGTTGGTGTTTTTTTTTTTTTACCGGGATGTGTGTTATATTCACGAAAATGGAGTCAAGACAAATGTTGGACACGTTGATGTGAAGTAACACAGTAAATGATGTTGTTTGTGTTGCTGTGTTATTTATTTATTGTGTTTCTTATTCTTTTCTGTTTATTTTGTTTTATTTAGTTTTATTGTAGTAATTGTTATTCTTTTTTTTATTCTTACTTATTTTCATTTTACTGTTTATTCGTTTTCTTATTTTCATTTTATTGTTCAATAATTTTCCATTCATTCTTATTTATTTATCGCGTTGGTGTATTTCATTTATTTGCTATTCTCTTAGGTATTTCACATTTGCATTAATTAATCTTCAAATCATTGGTTGCTATTTTTATCATACTAGTTTAATGTTCACCTCAGCAGTCAACTGGCTTATGTCTAAACAACGTCTACCACTGTTTTAGCCAGACTTAGTTATGAGACTTGTAATTCAGTATCCATTACGTACCGTTTATCAGTGTAATTTGTGGTAATGGACTGCCCAATGTAATTATATATATTGTCTTACTGAAAAAAATGCGGTGTAACCAAGATTAAGTTTTATAGAGTTTTTATTTAAGGATTATTCTCCTATACTTCTCTTAGATTCTGAATATATTTTTGTTTTATTATTTCAGTGTATTGTAATGTGTAGTTAGTTACACTATAGATATATAATAATTGCTTTAAGTTTGGTTGGGAGTGTGGAAGGTGTTGTGGTGTGTGATGTACAGGTGTGTACAGGTGGTGGTTACACCTGACTTCGAGGCAGGTGTGTATAGGTGCCAGATACACCTATGGTTACAACACAGGTGTATCCGGCAGCAGTAGTAACAAAGGGGCTATATGGGCTCCGGCGGCCATGTCGTGACACTGGCCGGCAGAATCCCCGGTGAAAAAGGGAAACAAGATGGCCGTCCCCCATTCAATATGTAAACAACTCGACCTGAAATGTTGTTTATTGGACATTTTTCTCATTAGGGAGTCGAACCCTTGTTTTGAGTTGGTGTTCAACTACCGTGGCTGACGGCCATCACCTGTGATTCAACTGGTAGAATTAAGTGTAATAATAATAATAATAATAATAATAATAATTAACGGTTTATTGAAGGAGCTTGGCAGCCAGAAGGCTGAAAATATACAGTTACATATTTGGGGAATGGGTTTCGAATTACAAATAATATACAAGTAACATAAGTGATACAAATAAGATATATAATAACTAGATGGGGAAAAGCTCAAACTACAGTGCATTTCAACATAGTGACAGTGCAAGAAGTAGTATTTACTGGGAGTGAATACACTGGTTTATTACAAGTTATTGATAATTTTACAATGGTTGGGACTGGGCTGTTCTTATAGAGATCAGTTCGTGCACTTATGGGCTGGATGCGGTTGTGGTGTCAAACAGCAATTCTCGGGCTAGGGATCTCAGGTGGTAGTAGGAGCCGGTGTCGAGGATGGTGTAGAAGCTTCTTAGCAAATTTGCAGATGTGGTCGTGGTGATGGTCAGTGAGAGTCGAAAGGGTCAGTGTGTTGAGCGCTTCTTGATATGTGGAGTAGGAAGGAGAGAGAATAATCTTGCATGCCCTCTTTTGCACTTTTACTAGGTGGGCATCTTATCAAATGAACCCCTGTCCTAATGGGCCCTAGTCTTAATGGGCCCCAGTCCTATTGGGTCCCAGTTTTAATGGGCCCCAATTTTAATTGGTCACATTTCCAATGGTTCTCAGTCCTAATGAGCCTCAGTCCAAAGATACCACAGGCCTAATGGTTCCAGTCTTAATAGACCTCAGTCTTAATGAGTCCCAATCCTGACGGCTCTCAATACTAATGGGCCTCAGTCCTAATAGTTTAAGGTTGGGACCCATTAAGACTGGCTTCTATTTACCTTACAAGCACTGTGTTCTACCGTGTCATCCCGTGTGTGTGTGATTTCCCGGGTCAGGTGGTATAATACGCAGGTGAGTGGCTGCCAGGTAGGGTGGGTGAGGGTGGGCACCTTGATGCAGGGGAAGGTGAGTTCCTGATGCTGATTCACACCAGTGTCATGATGAGGTAATCTTATCACCTTATTAGTGTACGATGAGTGGGTGGGCGTGGTGTGGAGGGGTGGGGGCGCGTAAGGGGTAGGCAGCAAGGGGCGTGGTGTATGTTGGGGGGAGGGTAAGGGGCGTGTAGGGGTAGCTAAGTGGGCGTGTTGAGTTGGGCAAGAGGGAGGCGTGGTGGGTGTAGGGGCGTGTATAGGAGGCGGGAAGTGGTGATGGCGCGCGCCACTAATCACTCTGACCTTACTGAACACAACCCATTATACAGCATAATTAGTGTTGCTTCCATCAGCCTCACAGTCAAACACACTATTTACATTTTCTCTTCACATATATTTTATTTTATTCGTTTCAAGTGGGACTCGAATTTCAGCCTTGGAGTCGAAGAGGAATTTTTTTAGGAGAAGTTGAAAAGAAATCGTGTTTAGTTGAAGACGAATGTGTTCTTATATAAAAGTGAAGGAATTAACCAGACGTGTTTGATTGTTTGGGAGTCTCTATCTCTCACACTCGAGTCCAAGATGTCCCCCTTGAGGACGGTGTTCGTGTAGCGTCGTCAAACTCGCTCTTGGTTTTTATTCAGCAGGAAGAGCTACACCCGCCACCTGGTGTTGGCTGTGTCTGGTGACCATCATATTAACAAGGCCGCTCTCTCGTGCCTTGTCCACACGCCACCCCCCACCTCCATATTGTACCGTTTTGTCCTTTATTAACGGTGGTGTTACTACAGGCAGCGTGGTGTGGGGGGAGGGCCGCTGCTTCACATTGTTCAGTCTTTGACGTGTAACACAAAACGTGAGATGATGTGGTCCTTCACTACCTCACAACACACACACATCTCCTAGTTACCACATACTGTTGTTATTAAAGCTCCACCAATGAGTACGCGTCGCTGTCTCGTCCTTTGCTCCGCCGACCATTACAGTGTGTAGCTGTAGGACTCGCCGCCGTGTTTGTTTCATGTAGCGACACTAAACTCCCGGAAATTTGTAGGTGTTAGGCTGGAGCGTTTGAGCTGTTGTTGTCGTCACCTTGTTGATGTTTTGTAGGTCCGTGTTGGCTGAGGATTGTTGTTAGTGTTTCTTAAGGCATTAATAAACTAGTCATGAGGTTCTATAGGAATTATATCCTGCTGTTCTTTTTGTTCTTGTTCTTTTTATTGTTGTTGTTGTTCTTCAGTTGCATAATTCGAGTTGTGATTATCAGTAGAAGTTTGACGGGCTGGATTCTCTTATCGTTTCTTTAATTCATAAACAAGAACCGTAAAAACAAGAGCAAAACAAAGACATAACCAATGAACTAAAAACAAATATATTGAAGGTTTAAATTTCTGGGATAGATTTAAATAGATCTTGGGTATATTTTCTCGTTCTTGGAGGTCAGGCCAGGCCAGGCCAGGTCAGGTCATGTCATGTTAGGTGTACCGAATACGCTAGCAGAGGTGGTCAGATGCCTTGGGAATACTGCAGAGTAATTGAGGTCAGGTCAGGTGGCCTCAATACCTGCTTCAAGGTGTAATAGAGGTGAAAAATAATGGGTTTCGTGATTGGATCTGGTTAAGTCAGGTCAGGTAAAGTCAGATACAGAGGCTGGGTGTATGACTGTGGGTTGGTGGGTGTATGACTGTGGGTTGGTGGGTGTATGACTGTGGGTTGATGGGTGTATGACTGTGGGTTGGTGGGTGTATTACCGTGGGTTGATGGGTGTATGACTGTGGGTTGGTGGGAGTATGACTGTGGGTTGATGGGTGTTTGACTGCGGGTTGGTGGGTGTATGACTGTGGGTTGGTGGGTGTATGACTGTGGGTTGGTGGGTGTATGACTGTGGGTTGTTGGGTGTATGACTGCGGGTTGGTGGGTGTATGACTGCGGGTTGGTGGGTGTATGACTGTGGGTTGGTGGGTGTATGACTGTGGGTTGGTGGGTGTATGACTGTGGGTTGGTGGGTGTATGACTGTGGGTTGGTGGGTGTATGACTGTGGGTTGGTGGGTGTATGACTTTGGGTTGATGGGTGTATGACTGTGGGTTGATGGGTGTATGACTGTGGGTTGGTGGCTGTATGACTGTGGGTTGGTGGGTGTATGACTGTGGGTTGGTGGGTGTATGACTGTAGGTTGATGGGTGTATGACTGGGTTGGTGGGTGTATGACTGTGGGTTGGTGGGTGTATGATTGTGGGTTGATGGGTGTATGACTGTAGGTTGATGGGTGTATGACTGTGGGTTGGTGGGTGTATGACAGTGGTGACAAGGATTATTTGAGCTTGACAAAATTTAGATAGATAGCAGCATGGTTTAGTCGTGTTCAGTTTAGTTTAAATTGTGTTTAGGTTAGGTTGGGTCATGTCAGGTACAGAGTTTGGCCAGGGTCCTTTATTCAAGCTGTCAGGGTTAAACTTCCTTCCTAGAAAGATGAACACACGAACCTACGGACGACACACGAACACAATAACACATGATCATACACGGAAACGAACACACGAATGGACATACTCAGGATATCGGGGAATAAATATAAAATTATAAAAATGCATAAAAGTCTTTGACGGATAAACAACTTTGTAATGTTAGAATCGATATTACTGATATTATAGAAAATCAAACTAACTTCCTTTAAACACTCTTGGCTCTTCCTGTGTATAAGAAGAGTTTAATCTGGTATTTTTTTTTTCTAGTAATTGGTGTTATCAGGGGAAGAGATTGTGTCGTTTGTGGTCTGCCATTCAAGGTTGTTTAGTGTTTGAAGCTCGTTAATTCATTATGCTTGTAGCCCCCATCTCTGCATACAACCCTGGTGCTTCTTGCTGTTGATACTCCCACGAAAATAAATTGTCAGATTAACGAAACGAAGATTAAAAATTTTTGTTTTAATTCACGGATTAACCATACTTCACCCAATCTAACTTAACCTATCCTAACCTAACCTAACCTAATCTAATCATAATTGTGTTTTAAAAAAAGGCTTACAGGCATAGGTAACAAGCTGGTCCTTTAACGGGAGAACACAAGGCTTCCCAACCCTCACCTGATGAAATAGAATCACTATACCCAACCTGATCTAATTAAGGACACGTTAGGCTTTGTAAGATAGTTTAGTTTGAAGTGTTGTGAATCTCCGTGGGTGTTATAGATTCACTTGGTATACTACATGTGTAAAGTCAGGATATATATAATGTGTGTTGATTTTTCTACCCGTGTGTTAAATATTTTTGTGGGGAGGGGGAGGTATTTTCCTGTCGGTTTCCACTCTAGCTTTCCACCAATGTTATTTCACCCTTCTAGATTTCTATACCCTTTGATCCACCTTACCTAAGAGTGGAATGAGATAAATAGAATTGGTGGAGTGGAATGTCTGTATAATTGATGTCAGGATCCAACTCTGCCCTGGACGACACAGGATTGATCGTCACTGGTGTTGTAAGACGGTACAGAAAACCGCCTCTTGTGTTGTTCCCACGTATTAAAGAGCGATGAAGGTAAACTGAACAAGCACGCTGGGCAATGCTCGTTGTTGTAGTGGAATACACACGAAACCCAGTCAGTTGAGGGTGTAAATCTTCGCCTGCCTCTGGAATGCACTACACACGCTATGCCAAAACTGAGATATACTCGGCATGTCAACACTGAGACACACATGCTATGCTAACAAACATATACTCACATAAACTATGCCAATATTAAGACACATACACTATGCGAAACACCGGCTGTGCCTAAACTAATGATTCCCGGCTCTACATGAACGCTGAGATAACAAGTTGACTTTTTTATCGAGGAGGAGCCAAAGTCTTTCACGATAGTCACCGTCTTAGCTAAACTTGTTAACATGGTTAGCAACTTCTGGAAACATCTCGCTTAACCGAGTTATCAAGTTGTGAATAAGCTGACTCACAAAGGAGACGTATTCCTCGACGAATTAATCTTACCAGCTTACAAGCTCTTTATTAATTAATGACAAGCGTTACACCTGTCCGCCATTCTAGGCCACGCCTCTCACCCCCCCCTCCCCTTAAGTCAATAGCCTTCAAAAGCAGTGAAAGACGAAATTGGTTCTTATAATCATGACTGCTTTCTCGGGACATTGTGTATACAACACACTCTAAACTAAGCCTAGGTACCTTCTTAACCCCTCATAATCCGCCTATGGAAAGTGTGGGACTCTGACCATATTTTCATTATTTTTCCTTTCCAAATTTAGGGTAAACCTGATTTCTCTGTGATCACTGTTCCCAAGTTCTTCCCCTATTGTGATATCTCTAATAATATTTTCTTTATTTGTTCATACTAGGTCTAATATATTGTCACCTCTAGTAGGTTCTGTAATTAGTTGATTCAAAAAATTGTCCTGTACTGCGTCTAGGAAGTCTTCAGATTCATAGTCACCTACAATGTTGTCCCAGTCAATATTTCTGAAGTTGAAATCCCCCATAATGCATAGGTTGTTGTATATTGCTGCCCTTCTCATTTCCTGCCATATGGGCTGAGTTGCTTCTTTCCCAAGACTTGGGGGCCGGTAAATCACTCCCATAATTAGTTTTCGCTTCTTTCTGCCATTTCTACCCATACAGACTCAGTTCCTATTTCACCCTTTATTGTATTATTAATGTACCATTTTAATGTATCTCTGACGAAGAGTGCAACTCCTCCCCCCTTCCTACCTTCCCTGTCCTTGTGAAAAAGGTTGTACCCCTCTTTGTGTTACTCAGATAAAAAGTTCTTGCTCGCCAGATTCATCCAGGTTTAGGTGGCTACTATGACGTCTACATTCTCAGTACATACAACCGCTCTCAGCAAGTCTATTTTATTTCTAATGCTCCTACCGTTTGTATAGTACACATTTAAACCTACCCTTCCCTGGTCCTGTTTTACCCCTTGTTCTGAGTAACCAATTATACTCCCCTCTATCTACTGGCGAAACTTCCCCTTCGGAGTGACAATTTCACGCTCCAGACAAGTGTACCCCGTCACGACTGTACAGGTAGTCGTTGCCGTAGAATCGTCGCCAGTTATCAATGAACGCCCAACCATTGCTTACACAATGTTTTTTTATTCCAGTCCGCAATTTATAGCAATTGCCTTGGACAGCCTTTCACCGCCAACTCCTCTTCTAGACGAGACACCACATACTATTGGGTTCCCTACCCTATCACTAATCTTCCCTAATGCCTCCCTATACCTGCTGAAAAGTTCCTCACTCCTAACCTTTCCTTTGTCGTTGCCTCCTACTCTAAGACACACTACCGGATTGGTACTTCCCTGACAAGACTCTATCTATCCTCTCAGCTACATGCCCTATCCCAGCCACAGGAGAACACACCTAAGTCCTACGTTTCCTATCTCTTGCACAAAAAGTCTAATCTAAGAACCTCACCTAATGTCTACATTATTAATATAATGAGCACAACAGGGAGGAAAGGTTATCCTGTAGGCAATTGTACATAGTTACAATTCTCTCTCTCTCTCTCTCTCTCTCTCTCTCTCTCTCTCTCTCTCTCTCTCTCTCTCTCTCTCTCTCTCTGTGTGCCCTATTGGACATAGGAACATTAATAGTAGCAGACAAGTCAGAGGAAGAGAGACCAGTTCTGATCACTGTGGATTTACAACGTGAACTGGATGATGTAAGGAGGGAGAGAGATGTTCCTCTCACTGAGAAAAAAAAAGGATGGGAGAAGGAGAGGATTTATTTGCAAGACCAAAGAGAAAATACTTTTATCAAGGCTACTGCTGCGACTAATGATGTTTTTAGTAGTTTTTTTTTCTCTTCCCAAGTGATTTTGTTCTCAACTGGTGTCCCTGTAATATACTGGTCTGAGGAGGATATCAGTCGAGTACTGACCTTTCGCAGCTTAAGCCCGAAAGCTTATCACTACTTGCCTGATAGAAGTCAATTTCGTTTCCCATCTATCAGTAAACTGCATCGTTGGATTCTCAGCTCAATGTGGAACCAGGTGTGTTGCATGCACTTCTGCAACTGTTGTACCATAAATGTGAGTCTATGGATGACTGTAAACGTCTACGTGTTTAATCTTTTGATGAAACAAGTGTCAGTGAAGGTAACACTTGTCTTATGAGGTCATAATTCCTGACGTCAGCAAAGCTCCACCCACCTTGGCCTAGGCTAGCCTAGTCTAACCTGACCTAACCTAACCTAACCTAACCTTGTGTAAAACAAGTCTAGCCTAGCCTAGCCTAGCCTAGCCTAACCTGACCTTATCTAACCAAAACTAACCTAACCTTGATCTGATCTGATCTGATCTAATATAGTGATTAGTTTTAATCAGATTGTTATACGTCTTTTTGATCAGTCTAAGTTTCTTTCATCTTACTCTTCATTTTTTCTCTGTTGTTCATCTTTGTTATATTGTTTTCTTTATGCTTTCTTTTCTTTCCCTCCTCCTCCTCTTCTTATTCCTCTATTGTTCTTTAAGAAATCAGGATAACTGTTAAGATTTGTTGACCAATTTTCTATACATTTTCATTAAGAGATTACTTATTAAAACAACATTATCTGTATTTATATTATCTGAAGAGGAGTCCCGGCCACAACAAACGCCCCCCACACTAACATAATGAAACACTCCAGTAAATTATGTAAATATTCAAAAGGATTTGGATTTAATTGTAGTTTGTTTAATTTTAGGAACATTTCATTAGTGTTAACGGGAGGCAGGTAATGGCTATTATTAAAAAGCTTCCCTTATAATGACTACGGTCCCTCCAGCCAGACTTATACTAGCGTCTAAAGCCAAGGTGTGGTAGAGCCAAGGTTACCCACTGAAAAGTTTATTTGGATAAGTTCGGTGTGATTCTATTAGGTTTGGCTCCATTAGGCGGTGTAAGGTTACCTGGAGTGGATGATTATGTGTTGGGTGGGGCGGAGAGGAGTCACACCAGGTTAGTTAGACTCCAGTTAGTGTGTATTTTATCCCTTTAACTCTCAAAGGAAAATTAAATAGATTAGTTGTTTTATAAGATAATTATTTAATTTTAATTCATCGGTTTATACTTTCATGATGTTACGTAAGTCTATAAATTCACTTAATTATTTTAATGGCAGGATAATAAAAAGATACCTGCTGTAATTACTGTGTTGGAAACTACAATTAGACAACCAAAACAGCATCATCGGCCATTACAGAGCGTTATTTTGTATAATGTAAGCACTTAAGTCAGTGGCCTAAAGCCTCAGGGCTGCCGTGTGAGGTGGTTCAGTCACGATACAAACATTACCAACATGTTTATCTTCACCAGGTGGGCTTAATATGACCAGGTGATGCCTTACTAACTCTTGGATTATTATTGTTGTTTAGTGAATTTGTATGAAGCTGCAAGATCATCTTACACCTCTTGGAGAAAATTGGGTAAAAAAAAATTTTCATCCCAATTTCCCCAATTGGTAGATATTTTTTTTTTTGTATTTTGGTATTCTTTAACCTACCTTACCTGACCTCACCTGACCTAACCTGAAAATAATCCTAGTGATAATGGTAAAAAATGCCAAATACCTATTGGAATAAAAACGAATATTAACCGATATTTTTGTATTATGGAGAAAACAAAATCTTCAAAAAAGTACAAAAAGTTAAAAACATAAATCAATATTTATAACAACTCCTCCAGGTATCTTTTGTTAGTTTCACCTTCAGTGTCCTCATGACTGTCCTTGTTATTTTACTATTGTTTGTCTTCCTGTATCTTGGATGTTCTCTATGTCACAGTTTGTGTTTGTTCTTTATTTTACTTCGTCACTGTCCATGTTTTACTGCATTATATTTCTTTGTTGTGATAAAATAGTTCCAAGACCTTCAGTTATAAACAATAATCATATGAAAGTCTTTGACAACAACTTAAATTATTCCTTATTTTCGTTACTTAGATCCATTGAATTCTTGTGTCCGTGTCCGTGACAATGATAATGA
>NW_024715453.1:0-25528 GCF_018991925.1 Homarus americanus
CAGGAGTCATGAGTGTATTTCTCTACCATATCCGTAACATGCCTTACACAGATGTCCAGAATACACCCGTACTTTCAAGTGCAACAGCATCAAACAATTGTTGAAGAGGAACTCATACGTCCCGTGTGTGCGATCAACCATAGGGTCGTTGACCTCACACCTGGACTTGGTTATTTGGACCACATACACCCAATAGTGGGGAGATGGATGTCTCTACGTAACCACTAGAATTCCAGGTTCCAGACTATAGCTTACAGCCCAAAGGAATACAACACATATAACAGTAAGTAGATGCCCGCGTGGTAACCCACATGGGTTAACACACCCTACAGTGAAATTAAGACCTGACCCAGGAGAGGGCACGGTCACTAGGTATCCGAGTTAACCCGATGTTATGATCGTGTTAAAGAAACCACACCTATCCACGACACACCCGGGTGGTAATAATTAGGAAGCATTACCGACCTGCGACATGACCACGCACCAGGGCAAACACAGCTGTCCAGATCTAACCAATTTAGTGTTAATTAGGAGAGGTCATCTGCTGGCTCTCCTCCATTATAAAGGCCCTGCAGCCCCTTCCATGGGGCATAACTTTCACATCACTGAAGACAGAAAACGGAGCCACGTTCGTCACTAGTCGAGGTCGGGAGTGAGACTTCCCTCCCCAGCATCGCGTCTCCAGCTAGCAGTCTCCCACAGGAGACATAGTCCAGCTCTCCCTTCAACAGCACCTGCTGGGCCTCTCCTTCAGGTCACACGTGAGTCAATTGTCAGAGCTATCCATAGGGCAAGATACTTACGGTGGAAAGTGTATCCAGTTCATGTTTGTGTCTTAGAGGCAGTGTCGAGTAACGTCAATATATTAATGTGTCCATGCCATTCAGTTTATTAATAAACAGTTGTATTGAAAGTGGTGTTTAGAAGATTCAGCCTACGAATATAATATACAGCAAAATAACTAACCGGCCACGCTACCAAACTTCCTCTCTTTACAATCTTACAACTAAATAACTTCTACCTATACTTTCTACTTTAACCCCCCCCCCCATTACAATAGCTATATTAGATGAGATGAAAACCTCGGAGAAGACACGCTTAGCAATCATCACACTACACGGTGTGGGCCTCAGCAATGGTGAAATTGCTAGGTGGGTTGGCGTATCCAAGCACACCGTAGCCCGATGGATACAGCGCTACGTCGAAACTGGGGACACATTGGTGTGTCATGTTGTATCACGCCGTAAGGGTGACGAATAATTTTTATTTGGTGTACATTAACCCGATATAGTAGGAGTTGTAGAACTGTTGTACAAGAACAGGAGAATCGATCCAGGGAATGTGAGTTCAGTATTGACGGATTTGACTTATTTACGAACCTTTCTCAAGAAACTTGCAAAAGAGGGATGTGGTTATCTATGCTAGGCAAGACCTGAGCCAGTCAGGTGAGGGTACAGGGAGAGGATGTTTTTGAAGAATCCAAGTGGTGTAAAGTAAAATCAAAGGGGGAGACTTACTTATAGTTGGGTGAATCTACAGATCCCCAAACTGTAGCTTACTAAACCAAATGAACTTAAGAGCCTTAATAGACAACACAACGATGCTCAACCCTAGCCACCTCCTTATCATGGGGGACTTTAACTATGGCGACATCGACTGGAGAAATGAGCCCACGCCAAATGACTTAAATAACCCCGCTACGCTTTTTGTAGAAACCCCTTGCAAGGCAATAATGAACGTGACATCAAACACACAAACTGATAACGTCATTCTTTCAACGTCACCCCCCCCTCCAAGGACCTCCTTAGAGTGGGCGCGAAGGAAGTGATCACCTGGTGCGTCTGGAGAGTAGCTGCTGCATTTCCACTGGAGCTCGGGATAAGGAGTCCGCAATCAGGTTGTCCACCCCCTTTATATGCCGGACTTGTAGATTATAGGGCTGGGTGAGGAGAGCCCAGCGGAGGATTCGCTGGTTGGAGGTCTTGTTGGTTTGGATGAACGTGAGCGGGTTATGGTCGGTG
Organism: Homarus americanus; assembly: GCF_018991925.1. Classification (NCBI taxonomy): domain Eukaryota; kingdom Metazoa; phylum Arthropoda; class Malacostraca; order Decapoda; family Nephropidae; genus Homarus; species Homarus americanus. Next base: position 2,022 of record NW_024715453.1, read on the forward strand.
AAGACTAGGGTTGTTTGTGGGCGAGATTGGAGGTAACATTCAAACTTCTTTATTGCCAACACCAGAGCCAGGGCCTCCTTCTCTATGGTCGAGTAGTTGGTCTGATGTTTTTTCAACTTGGCGGAGTAGTATGCCACAGGGTGAAGGACATCAGTGGTTGGGTCGGGTTGTAGGAGCACAGCCCCCACTCCGACACCGCTAGCGTCGATTTGCAGATGGAAGGGCAAGGTGTAGTCAGGTGGGTGGACTACAGGCTTGGAGGCAAGGAAGGCTTTGAGGCGGTGGAAAGACTGGTCGCACCTCTGGTTCCAAATGTAGGGGACCGCAGAACTGGTAAGGTCAGTGAGGGGTCCGGCCACGCTGGAGAAGTTACTGCAGAACCGGCGGTAGTAGCCGCACATCCCCAGGAAGCGCATGAGTTCCTTCCTCGTCCTTGGAGTGGGGAAGGACAAGATGGCTTTAACGTTTGCGTCCTTGGGTCTCACCATACCATGCCCAACGATATGTCCCAGGTAAGTCACTAAGGCCCGGCCAAAAGCAGATTTAGCCAAGTTTATGGTGAATCCAGTCTCTTGCAGTCGTGCGAACAGTATCTCCAAACGCACCACATGCTCGTCCCAGCCGTCCGACACCACCACCAGGTCATCCAGGAAGGCGAACGTCCCATCTAGGTCCTGAATCAGGTAATTGATTGCCCTCTGGAATGTGGCCGGAGCATTAGAAAAGCCAAACGCCATAACCAAATATTGAAAAAGACCAAATGGAGTTATAAATGCTGAGATTATTTTTGCCCTATCCGTGAGTCCCACTTGATAATATCCTTTCATCAAGTCCACCGTTGTAATAAATTTTGCACAGCCTATGCTGTCTATTATATCTTCAACCAAAGGTAAAGGGTAGGAGTCTGAGACAGTGACCTGGTTCACTTTACGATAATCGGTACAGAAACGAAAACTGCTATCGGGTTTTGGAATGAGAAGGCAAGGTGAAGCCCAGGGGGAGGTACTAGGCTCAGCTAAGTTATGTTTTAACAAAAAATCTACATCCTTTTTCATAATCTCTTTTTTGTGGATTTAGCCGATATGCTGATTGCCTAATGGGTTGTACATCATCTGAGATTAGCTTAATATCATGTTTAAGTATATTGCAAAACCCTGGGAGGTCTGACGTGACTTTAGGAAATGATAATAATAACTTAGTGAGATCTTTTGCTTGAGATGGATCCAGAACAGAAAAATCCTCATCCAAGTTGTTGAGTATGTGACTGTTAGCAGGGTTTTCTTAGGTAGAGGGAAGTCTAAATTCTCCAATAGGTCCATGTCATCTGTCTCCGGATCCGGCCCTGACAAAGCCGTATGCAATACAGGTAGGCTTATAGCCTCTGGGATGTCTTCCTCTGACTGCCTGGAATGGTAAAGTTTCATGAGATTAATGTGAACAAGTTGTGAATCTTTTCTGCGATCAGGAGTATGGACTATATAGTTGAGGGGAGATAGTTTATTAGCAACTATATAGGGACCAGTAAACTTGCTTTTAAGGGGAGAGCCTGGAATGGGTAGAAAGAGTAACACTTTGTCACCTGGAGAAAATGATCTTTCAACTAATTTAGGTTGGGACTTCACCATTTTGTCTTGGACTTTTTTTAAGTTTGACTGAGCAATGGTTTGGACTTCAGTTAATTTGTCCCGTAAAGTGTCAATGTATTGGGAAACTGTTGCGGGCTTAATAGATGGAGTGTCAAACCACTGCTCCTTTACTATTTTAAGGGGTCCCCTAATTTGTCTCCCATATAGTAACTCGAACGGGGAGAAACCCAATGACTCCTGGGGACATTCCCTGATGGCAAAGAGTAACAAGTCTATGCTTTCATCCCATTCCTTTTGGTGTTCTATACAGTATTTTTTTAGCATTGATTTGAAAGTTTGATGGAACCGTTCCAAGCAACCTTGGGATTGTGGGTGGTAAGCCGAAGATGTACAATGGTCCACACTGATGTCTTTCATCACCTGTTTGAAAAGATTGCTTGTAAAATTGGTGCCCTGATCGGATTGGATCTCTTTAGGAATGCCCACTGAAGCGAAAAGGTGCAAAAGAGGTTTGATTACATTTTTTGAAGTGATGCTTTTAAGGGGAAAAGCCTCAGGATAACGTGTAAAGGTATCCATAACTGTGAGCAGGAATTGATTTCCCTTCTTAGTCTTTGGTAATGGGCCCACACAATCCACAACAATCTTTTCAAATGGTGTAGAAAATACTGGGATGGGCTTAATGGGAGCTGCTGGTATACTTTCATTTGGTTTTCCTACCATTTGACAAATATGACAAGATTTTAGGTACTTTGACACATCCTTCCTAAGTCCAGGCCAGTAATAGTGTTGGAGGAGCTTTTTATATGTTTTCAGGATTCCCAAATGTCCTGAAATACCATCATGGGCAAGGGCAATTAATGCTGGTCTGACTGAGGAGGGAATTACCACTTGATGTATTTCAGATCACGTGTCTTGATGGGTAAGCTCAGGGGGTCTATAGGCCCTTATCAAAACCCCTTCCTGATAATAAAAACAAGGAAGGGTGTTAAAATCTTTACCCTCAACTGCCGCATGATGAAGTTTATTCAAAGATGGATCAGATTGTTGGGCATTAATGAGCTCATCCTTACTAATGGTCTTATTGTACAGATCTTTTGTGGGTAGGAAGATATTGGAGGTGGTTTTAGATGAAGAGGGCCCATTTCACACACTCTGTGACCGGGTGACAGCACAAGATGGGAAAAAGTGAGGAATAGTTTCTTCAAGGTCAGTGGTGGAGTTGACAGGTAAGGGAGAGTCGACTGTCTTTATGTTGGGAACCACTAGATCTCCTACCAAGTCATTACCCAATAATAAATGAATGCCGCTCACAGGCATTGGATCTTTCCTAATGGATACTTGCACTTCCCCAGTAATCAAGGGACATTGGAGGTGCACTTTAGCTAAGGGATAGGAAGAATGGGATTAGAGATCTGAAATTAGAACACTCTCATTAGTAAATGCTGTAGATATATCAGGAATGACGTTAAACAGGAGGATAGATTGTGCTGCGCCCGTATCACGTAGTATACGAATAGGGAAAGAACGAGACCCCTCTATGATTGAAATTTTTCGCTCATAGATGAATGAAGAGAAGAGATCCTGATGGGGCCTTTCCACATTGGTGGTTGCTATTGGTTTGAATTTGGGATCCAGGGAACTACTTTTAGAAGTTCGACACTTTGAGTGTTTACAAAACTGGATCGTATGGCCTGGTTTTTTACAGTAAGAACAATAAAACTTGGTTGCATCAGGGGGGGTAGGTGTGGGACCTTTCGACCTACCACTCACGTCCCCAAGGTTATCATCAGAGGAGGACCTAATGTACTGCACACATCATTGTCATTCCTAAAAACCCCATTTAATTCATATTACGCTATATAACATTCAAATCCACCGCTCTTGTAGAATCTCAGAAAACGGGAAACACTGTTAAAGGATAACTCACCTACTCAATGTTACTAGACCATGTGTTATATTGTACCCAGGTACAGTTATATTATATTAATTGTATGTATTCATAGCATTAAGGAGAACTCAGGGTATCCATAAGATGAATGTTAAAGTTCAGTTGAGCCGGACTAGTGTACTGTAGGACTAAGTGTGGATCAGGGTTTGGAGGTCATACTATTTACGTCTGTGAACGTGTAGCGAACATAACTTCCACAGATATCATATGAAAATACATGAGAACAATGATCTGGAAAAAGGATTAATGTATCAGAACTCTGTGAGGTGTTGGAAGTGACCCAGAAACTATACTTGAAAGGAAATATCTTGTATGCGTCGGTATGAACTTAATACACCTCGTAGCCTCACGTGACATATACCCACGACAGGTACAGTGATCAGAGAATCTTATGTCTGTGTTCAAATAGTGCAATGTGTGAGAGGAGGATCCCTCATTACAGTTTTAAGTGAAGTTGATACACCCCCGCCATGAACATTCAGCCTTTGTTTTAAGGCGCGTCATGTACCCGCCTCGGGTGTGCCGCGTTGATATTATAACCCAATGAATTTACCCAAGACCTTACCTTAGTGTGTAATTTAGGATTAAAATATGCGTTTATACGGCATGAGTGACAATATACCGAAAAGTGTTCAGGTGAGGACCGTAAGAAATAAAAGTAAAAATTAAAGATTGGAAACTGTAGGCCTATGCAGTGACAAGCGGCAGGGCACTGCCCTCAGTACCCTCGGTTCTACCGTCACCTCAGATCAGGTTCCTATCGGGCTATATCCCGCCCTATAATTAAGGCTTATATAGAAGTTATTACAGTTTAAAGCTTTGCCTGATATATAAGTGTAATAGTGTTAGGGAGTGTGATAACCGCCCGTCAGGCATTATTTCTCAGTACCCTCCGTTCTACCGTCACCTCAGGTTCCATGCGGTCGGAGTACCTTGCTGCCCGGCAGCCATTATCCCTATGAGCGTCCCAACAGGTGGTGACTACTCCCAGCTATGCCACTCCACTGTGAACCTGTGGATTTCCAGCACACCACTCCATGTGAGTAGTAACAAATAAGGAGACCGTGAGAAACTCTGCGGTCGTCACTTGGAGCGACCTATAATACCAGGCGTAGAAATAGTACTGGTATGTCTCTTGGTGAAGCCCTCGTCTTCACCCACCGAGGGCGGTGTGCGAACGAGGTACCGGTTGTGTATACCTAAAAGTTACAAGGAGTCCCATACCTGCAGGGGTGGAGTGTAACATGTGTGTTGAGATGGTGCTACTATGTATGATAACCGACGGTGCTATATTTCATACAGGTGGAGCAGTCTGATGTGTTAAGGGATAGTGTAAGAAGGAATGACCGAGGTAAGGTGATCACAGATTGTTATGCAATAAATATGTGGATGACACGCCATTAATGTAAGAGTCTGGTGCCCATCTGGGTAACCAACATTTTCGTTGTTCTTCCGAGGAAGACCAATTCATGTGTATGTTTTTTACCAGTATGCTTTATAAGGAATAAATTAATTAAGACATGTTATGGTTTCACCCTTCTTTCCCTTATCGATCTGGTCAATGGAAAACCTAACCCAATGCCTAGTCCACTCTGCACGCTACCTAACGAGCTACATGCTGTCCAGAGGGGGTCTGGTGGCAGCGACCCTTGGAAGTTAAGATTAGAGTTAAGTATTCCCCCTTAGAATTAGTGACCCCCAGTCTGGCAGTATACTAACATGCTGGAAAGTACCACGTTCCCTACTGCCCAGTGACTCCACCAGCAAGGCGTACGCATCAGCCACCTCAGCAGCACGCCCTAAATTAGCCTCTCCATGCTCCTCCACACGCTTCAAGATGTGAAATGGTATCTTGCTCTTCCACTCCTCCAGGACTACCAAGTTTAATAAATCCTGAAATGTGGAGGTCTCTGTAGCCTCTAACCACTTCTTGAAAAACCTAAGCTTTTCTTGAGCAAACTCAACAAAGGTGTGTGAAAATGTTTTGGTTAGTTTACGAAACTTCTGCCGATATCTATCTGGCGTGATAGCATAAGAGGTGAGGATATTTTTTTTTACGTTATCATAGTCATCAGTCTGGTCTAAACAGTTATAAACTCTACGAGCCTTACCACATAATTTAGGAACTAACACCGACACCCACTGGTCCTTGGGCCACTCATTCTTCCCGGCTATTTTCTCAAAAATCCTAAATGACCCGTCCATATCGGATTCATCAAACTCGGGAACAAGGGAAGAAGCATTAGCAGGGTTAAAAGCAGCTAGTCTCTCTTTTAATGCCACTTCTTTTGATTTAAACTCCGATGTTAAGGTGACTTCTATCTCTTTCACCTGTAGTTCTTTCAGTCTAACCTCCTGCTCCAACTTGGCCTGTTCCAACTTTTCCTCATGCTCCAACTTGGCCTGTTCCAACTGGAGTTCTTTCATTTTGATTTGGAACTCGAACCTAGCTCGTTCTATTTCTAAGGCGTCTACTCTTTGTGTTTTTCCTTGAGGGCTAGCCAGACCTGAGGCAACTTCTGAGTGAGGAGGGGTGGAAGATAGTGGTTGAAGTGTATTGGACATGGGCGTTAATTGGTCAACAGCGGATTCTTCTAAAACTTCTTGTTGAACCAACATTTCAATTACCTGATTTTTTAACACTTCCTTAGTCATTTGCTGTGAATATGGGATATTGTAATAGGTGGCTATTCTTTTCCATTCTTTCTTCAGGATATTAACACGTAATTTAGATACGGAAGGATTTTCAATAAAATCCTGGAGATCAAAACCTGAGGTGGTCATTGTTAAGAAAAACTAGATAAATTAACTAATGGCCAAAAAGATAAGATAAGTGGATTACCCTAGAAAATATCACGGCAGTGGATAACCAGAAAGTCCCGGAAACTACCCAAGTTATACCTAGGGAAATTACACTTATGAATATTGTTCTTCTGATAAGATCCTTAGATAAGGATAAGAGACTTGGAAAGATACTTGAAACAGGAAGGGCGTATTACGGCATTAATATAAAGATCCGGATAAACAACCCTTGAGTTACTTTATTATTGACCCCGAATGAGATAATGAGAAGAACAATAATTGAGGCTTTATAATTATGGGGTCCTGGTAGAGCGGGGCGTCCCAAGATATCACTTCACTCTAAACTAGTGACTATGGAACAGCCTACTCTGGAGCGAGAGTACGGCATTAAACAGATCCGGATTCTTCCCTACACTCGATAAGACTTACTACACGACTGCCTATGTGTAATAACAGGTAAGCCTTATGACACTCAGAACCTAATATCCTACGTCTGTCACTCTTACTGTACGATAATACCAATATATGCACACACATATGAAGGGAACTTTAAACCACCGTAAAGCAATTGTGAACAGAAGTGACTGGGAGGAATAATTAACAAGGAGTAACAAGGGAGGAAGAAATATGACACTTAAGGTCGGGTCCTGTCACGGTCGCCATTTGTTACGAGTTGGGGATTAAGAAACTGGTTTAGAATATAGTTAAAAGTCTACCCAGATCCCAACAGGCAACAACAATAAAAAAACTAAACAAACAAAGACAATCTGACTATAAAAGGGTAGACAAAGGATGCGAGTTTTTGTTGTGTATAATAAAGTACAATAAATTCCTTAACAAAATATCCAGCTTTCTATAATTCACCCTTAACCATACTTAACTTAAACATACGCAACATTGGCTTAACAGTATATACATATTTATACAACATACAACAATCTGAAGCAAGTGGAGGTGGGAGGTAATATAGGGTTACAATACTCAAGTGCGGTGCTGAAGTGTCTGACGAGTAGGGCTGAGTATTGAAGAAGATGGTAGGTAGTCACTGTGCCGTAGGTTTCCAGGATAGGTAATCCAAGTGTGGTCACTTCCCAGAGTGAACTGAACTCTCCTCGATCCGGAGCTGATGAGGAAGAGTTGGAGGAGGTGACGCAACAACCAGGATATGGAGAAAGGAAACCCCGAGTGGTGACTAAGACTAGTCATACTCGGGTCGCGTCCCTAGATGGCGTTGCTCGGTAGTGCTGGGTAGTTAGATCATGACACAATAGATGGCGTGGTTCGTAATAGGTGCAATTAATATCTTTTAACAATTTTTGTTGGTGCCTTGTACAACTTTTGTTTCCATTGTAGTGTTGTAAGCCATGCTAAGAAGTACTCTAGTGCTTGCGTACAATTATTGATTCCGTCTGTAGTGTTGTAAGCCACGCTAAGAAGTTAATCTAGTGCTTGTGTACAATTATAATTATTGATTCCGTCTGTAATGTTGTAAGGAATAGAAGTGTTATCCCCTTCCAGTGCATCTCTTTATCCCCAATCACAGAATCTCCAGTCAAACTAATAAATTGTGTTTGTGATGGTTCGGTATTCTCCGAGGGGCGCATCCACTGCATTACCATCCACTGTAACTCAAAAACCCCAATAAGTAGAATTCCTGCCTATTATATATATATATATATATATATATATATATATATATATATATATATATATATATATATATATATATATATATATATATATATATATATATATATATATATATATATATATATATATATATATATATATATATATATATATATATATATATATATATATATATATATATATATATATATATATATATATATATATATATATCGTTTTACTGAGGGTGTGGGTTTGAGGTCTTGCTGGGGAGATTTTTGACCATCAGACTCAATATAGTTTCACCAGGTATGATTGAGGTGTCAAGATCAAATTCATCAGCTACTGTGTCTAGGTCGAGCACCTTAAATGTTTGAAAATTCAAGCGATTGTAGATCTTCTCCGACAAGCTATTGGCGATCTGAACTACTGCTAAACGGCAGCCTTGCTCATCCCCAAGCTCCAGGGTTTTCTGAAACACGTAGTGATTGTAAATTATAACGGTTTTTGGTATCAGGCAGATCCAAAAACCTAAGTTGTCAGAAGTAATTAAGAAGTTTCTCTTTATTTACCTTTTTAAATTCAAACTAAACAGAAGGAAGTGCCTGCAAAAATAATATTACATACTATAAAGTGAATAGTTTCTTTACCAGCATACCCAAGTTGAATATAGTTTGGTTATTTTATGGTATGAAAGACGCCTTAAATGAAACAGACCAATTGTACTATAATCTGTTTGAACTAACGTCCATTGACTTATAGTAATGTGAAAATAAAGTTTCCCCTCCTAGTGAAAAGCATCATTTTCTTTTTAAGGCTTAATCGGACCATTATCTTTGTAGTTTTTGTTTGTGGTATCTTTGAAAATAAGTTCAACTGTACTGTATGTTGTTTATGTAAGTTGGACAAATGTGAGATAGAGGATATCGTAGAGTTGGAAAGAGAATTAAAGGAACTACATCAGGATACTCGAAACACACAGCAAGATATTAGAAGGAGATAATACTGTCACTGTGTTCAAATAAACCAATGTCAAGTGTCAAGGTGATGGTATTTAGTACCTCCTCTGAGGAATATTTAGCATTGTTTTAGGTTTAATAACTGTGATTTTCAATATACTTCTCCTATAAGTTAACATGCACAATTACCTTGATGATCATGGCCGCGATGCCGCGACCGCCATAGTCTTTGTGGACACACACAGCAAATAATTCGAGGATTGGTGAGATGCCCAGCTCCTGAATCTCTTTACCGTGGGGAGAAAATCGGGCCAACAACTGGTACATAATGCTCGGCTCATCCTGTAACCAAATATATATTTCAATTCCATGTTAATTAATAGAAATTCTTTGCTTTTTAGAAAATATATGTTATCGCCCGATGAACTTTTTGTTGTAATTTCTACAACACCGGGAAAATTAATTTGTCTATGGTAAAATTTATCGATGATGTAACAAGATCTGACCAAGAAAGGTATAGGTTTCATAGTTTTTAGTCCTGCCATGCAGGAAAGAGGTTCGTACACAAAGAAATACATCATATTCATTAGCAGTATATATAGGTCAGAGTCATGTGGGTGATGTCACTGTTCATTGCCAAGCGGACAGTGGTTCATATACATTGGACGTCATATTCTAATTGAAGACTAATCAATGTGGGCTAGCAAATTTGGGATAAACAGCAAGAATGTCCTCAAGCACCCCCGATTCAATGTAGTAATTACAAAGTTCATGATGCAATAAACCAGGTGGCCTGAAGTCTTTGACAGTGTCACATTCAATAATATAGTGTTCAAGTGTATGCTTTAAAGGTTTATCACAAAGTTTACATGCTAAGTGTTCCGGTATGGGTACAGCGTTACTAACTTGCCAGATGTGTCTATCCTAGCCTAATTCTGGCCACGACTACATCACATTGTCTGGTTCTGTCCTTATGCTGGCCATACCGGTACCTCTTGTCACAAAATTTGCCATATTTACTAATGCTGCAACTGCCAGGTCTCTGCATTTCTCAGTTCTTCTAGATTAGAGTTCATGATTCTGACTTGAATGTTTTTAAGTACAGCATAGAACAGGCCAAGGTCACGGTCAACATTTTCTATCTTACATAAAATTATTTCATATTCCAATCTTTATAGGTGGATAATCGTAAAAAATCCATGTAAATTTTGAAAAGCCATTTTAATAATGCCCGGGATTAGTCTTGTCATTCCCCTCTGAATTCTTTCTAGGGATTCTATATCCATTCTGTAGTACAGTGACCAGAACTGAACTGCGTAATCCAAGTGAGGTTTCACAAGCACAAGATATAGTTTTAGGATAACCTCGCTAGTTTTGTAACTAACACCCCTTTGTATGAACCCAAGTACTTTGTTAGCCATGTTTCGAGCAAATACACATTGTTGACTTGGTTTAAGATTCCTACTTATCATTACTCCTAAAGCTTTCTCACAGTCAGATTTTTCTATAACAACGTTGTTCATCTGATATCTGCTTTCTCTGTTTACATCTCCTAGACTAAGTACTTTGCATTTGTCTTCATTAAATTTCATCTACCATTTTTCAGACCATGCAAAAAATAAGTTTAGATCTTCCTGTAGTCCTCGTCAGATTTAATTTCACGCCCTACTTTAGTGTCATCAGCAAAATTACTTATGTTGCTGTCTACGCCTATATCTATGTCGTTTATGTATATAATAAATAGTAAAGGTCCAAGTACTTAGTCTTGGGGTATTCCCACTAGTGATGTTACCCCAATCGGATTTAGTGGCGTTAATGTTTATTCGCTGTTTCCTGTCCTGTAACCACCCCCTAATCCATTTAAGAATGTCTTCTCCAATTCCACGAGCCTCCACTGTTTGTATTAGTCTTTCGTAGGTGACTCTGTTCGAAGGCTTTTCTAATGTCGAGGTATACCACATCATAATTGTGTCCATCATCCACTGATTCGAAAACAGTTGAAGAGAATATTATTAGATTAGTCAGACATGAACGCCCACTTGTGAAGCCACATTGGGAATCATTGATCAATTTGCGCTTCTCCAGGTGATTTCGAATAGAGTTTGAAATTATTGCTTCCAGCAATTTGCCTACAATTGATGTTAAACTGATTGATTGGTAGTTAGAGGATAGTGATCTATCTCTCGTCTTGAAAATTGGTATGACATTCGCTATCTTCCAGGATTTTGGTACTACACCCGTTTTTAATGACATGTTAAACAAATTTGCTAAGGTCTTACTAAACTATTCCTTACATTCCTTTAATACTCTGGCAAATATCTCATCAGGACCTAGTGACTTATTAGGCTTTAGCTTGTCTTTTGCTTACTATGTACTGCGCACATCATTGTCATTCCTAAAAACCCCCTTAATTCATATTACGCTACATAACATTCAAATCCACTGCGCTTGTAGAATCTCAGAGAACGGGAAACATTGATAAAGGATAACTCACCTACTCAATGTTACTGAATCATGTGTTGTATTGTACCCAGGTACGGTTATATAATATTAATTGTATGTATTCATAGCATTAAGGAGATACGTGTGTTTCCCACTAGTTTTATACTCATGATCCCTCCCAGTAAGTCCTGCCTTCGAACACAGTTGTCAATATGTGTTTATTCCACCTTCTACTGGCAAACTCAATCCTGAATTAGTTTATGTAAATCAACCTTAGTAATTTGCCAGACCTTTGTCAACTGAGGGTCATCTTTGAATGTGTAACAGTTGGTTTGTTTGTAATTTCTGTCATTTTGTGAGTAGCGATCGCTGGCAACTCAGGGGTACATAACCACGGGTGAGCAGGAGGTTCAAGCCTCCCGTAACGCCATCCAACTTCGTTGTCCTACAGATCCAGGGTGGGCTTAATTGAACACCCACCGGTCGCTCAGAGCCGGGGATATTCAGCAGTGATCAATATATGAGCGATGGCGCTGATTCGACATGATTATTCGGCTCCATTCTATCTCTTGGAGCTAGACCCAAGACTCGCCATGTGTCTGGCTTTAACCGATCCCCACAGCGATCGTTAGTGTTACAGGCGCCAGTGTGATACCCTGGGACATGCCTTGGAGTTATATGTCCACAGTGTTGTTGTATGTGTTTGGGGGTAATTCTGGAATAAGTATCCCATGTTGGGTAGTGGACCCATGAATAAGTTGGTTTCAGTAATAACATGTTGTGTGTTGTGAGGGCATCTCATAGGCACTACCAACAGTTAGTGAAGTATCATATGGAAGTTGTAATGTATGTAATGACATGTAATTTGCAGTTGAGTACAGTCAAGGAGTTGCCTTGGAGTTATATGCTAATAATATATTTTTCCCCACTTTGAGTCCATCTTAATACACATTTTCTTATAGTATATCAGGATTATTCATTTCCCGCAGTATAACACTTTTATTTCCGTCCAAGGGACCTTCTATCAGAATTGCCATACCCATGTGCCTAGATCCTCGTCATGCTACCAAAAAGAACTGAGGTTATGTAGTAACCAAAGAACTGAAGGTAAGTAGAAAGAACAATTGAAAGAACTAAGACATGTTATGGTTTCACCCTTCCTTCCCCTTCTCGATATGGTCAATGAAAAACCAAACCCAATGCCTAGTCCACTCTGCTCGCTACATAACGAGCTACTGCCCAGAGGGGGTCTGGTGGCAGCAACCCTTAGAAATTGAAAATAGAGTTAAGTTATCCCCTTAGACTTAGTGACCCCAGAATCTGGCAGTATAACTAACATCGTTACTACTCACTACTATCTCGCTTAATCTACTTTCTCCACTATCTCTGTGTATAGTCGGTGCCTCAGGTATCATGTTTAAATTTTCGATGGTGAAAACTGTTGAAAAATGTCTGTTCAGATTGTTGCTCATTTCTCCATCGTTTTCCGTTAACTCACCAGTAGCTGACTGTATTGGTCCAATATTGTTCTCATGTTTTAGTTTGATATGTTTGGAAGAATCCCTTGGGGTTTGACTTCGCCTCCCTTGCTACCTTCAGTTCATTTTTCCTCTTTGCTTTTCTTATCTCGGTCTTAACTCAGGTAAACTTCACCACTCTATATTCTCCTACCTATAACATTCCTTTGTCCAATAATATTCTTTAAATAATTATTTATCCATTTGGGGTAATTTTTATTTGATCTGAGTTTTCTGTATGGTATGTTCTGCCTTTGCGCATTAAGTAACTCATTATTTAAATTGCTGTGGAACTCGCCAACCTCAGATCTCGTGATCAGGTCATCCTCAACCGTCATATTTTTGAGGCTATCATTGTCAGGTCACCAGGTAAAGTGAAGTCGCCCTCTGTGGGTACATTTGTGTGAGGTCATGTAATTCAACCCAAATGTAATACCCTTTCTCTCAGCTACCTTTTCAACCTATCAAAGTCTTCCCTTCTGAAATCTGGGACTTTAATGGAATATTCCATGCGACTAACATTAAGTTCTACTTTGAATCTCACTTCTTTGTGATTGCTGTTAGCTAGTTCGTTCCCTTCCTCGACATGACTTATGAGGTTTTCTCTGTTTGACTGAACTAAATTGAGTATATTATTACCCCGGGTGGGTTCGGCTATATGTTGACTTAGGAAACAGTCGTGAACTGTTTCAAGAAAAAACTCTAATTCTGAGTTACTCATAAGGTCGGTCCAATCTATTTGACTGAAGTTAAAGCCTGTATGCCCTGCGCATTTCATCCCAAATAAGTCGCTCATTAACTCTATTATTAAGATTAGGAGCAGGCTCGTACTTTTGGAGGGGGGGGCGAACAGGGGCGACCGCCCGGGGCCCCGTGCGTTTGGGGGCCCCGCAGGGCCCAGCACTACACCCAGTGACCTCGGACACATTACCTGTTGACTGGTTAATCTGACCTGATGGCTTACGCCACCATCGCAACCGTGACCTTACCATCCAAAGAGACAGTCCCATGGGGGTTGGTGGAGGTGGGTTACTCTGACCGCATAAACTGACTCCATAATCCATTGCACTCCACTCCACACAGCCAGTCCACCAGGGTCAGTAACCAGTGAGATCAGGTTGTGTCCTGTCCTGTGAGCTGTGACTCCTGCCTTTTGAGTTTTGTGGACATTAAATATACAGTATATATATATATATATATATATATATATATATATATATATATATATATATATATATATATATATATATATATATATATATATATATATATATATATATATATATATATATAGATATTACATATATATATATTTATATATATATACTATATATATATATATATATATATATATATATATATATATATACATATATATATATATATATATGTATATGTGTATATATATATATATATATATATATATATATATATATATATATATATATATACATATAATGTGTGTATATATATGTATATATATATGTATATATATGTATATATATATATGTATATATATATGTATATATATATGTATATATATATGTATATATATATGTATATATATATATATATATATATATATATATATATATATATATATATATATATATATATATATATGTGCTGATAACCACAAAGAAAAAGAAAACACGAAGTTCCCAAGCGCTTTTGTGTAATTCACATCTTCAGGGGTGAGTACTCACACTGAAGATGTGAATTACACGAAAGCGCTTGGGAACTTCGTGTTTTCTTTTTCCTTGTGGTTATCAGCATATACCTAGATCACGCGCACCTACAGTGATTTATTTGCATGACGATGCATACAACCAACTAAAGGGCAAGTTAGTCAGGGTACCCATTTTGATTTGTGCTGATTTTAGCAAGCCATTTTTCCTAGAGAACGATGCCAGTTTTCAGGGGCTAGGAGCTGTCTTGTCACAAGAGGTAGAAGGCAGAAAACACCCTATTGCCTATGCCAGTAAGGGCTTGAAGGGGTCGGAGAGAAATATGAAGAATTACAGTAGCATGAAGTTAGAGCTGCTAGCTTTGAGAAATTCAAAGACTATCTGGCAGGCAGCAAGTTTACTGTACTCACTGACAACAATCCTTTGACTTACTTGGACAAGGCAAAGCTTGGGGCAGTAGAACAGAGATGAGTGGCTAATTAGCCCGGTTTGATTATCATCTGGAATATCGGGCAGGGAAAGCCAATGGGAATGCAGATGGATTATCCAGAAAGAGCCATGAGCCAGAACCTGACGCAGATGACTCCTCCGAGAGTGTTGAAGCTATGGCCATAGATGCTTTCGGGGAGGAGAGTTCCCTTAGTGGTGAGGATAATGAGACCCCATGCCCAGCTGAGGAAGGAGCAGATAGCCCTCAGGTGACTGGACAGTTAATGTGGCTTCCCAGCATATCTCAGGAAGGTTTGCAACAATTGCAGGAACAGGACAGTAACATTTCATAGTGCCGAAAGGGCCTAGAAAGGCAGCTAGGAAAAAGTGAATTACAGCAGCTGAGAAAGGGCCAGGATTTTAACAGCCTATGGAAACAGAGAGGGAGATTGCTCATTTGTAACAGATTGCTGTTTAGGAAATGGGAAAGGCCAGAAGGAGCTAAAACAACTAGTTTTGCCTACTACCTTGAAGGAGGAGGTAATGAAACTTTTGCATGACGACATGGGTCATCAGGGCATTGAACGCACCACTAGATTGATTAAGCAGAGGTGCTACTTGTAGGTTATGTATCTAAGCTACTGTGCCGAGTAGCATTTATATATGTAATCACATGGCAACACTGCACGTGTTATGTGGCAACATTGCCCGGAGGCTGCCATATGGCAAGGCAGTATCAGTCTGACTCTGTGGGTCGTGCATGGCACACGCTAGTCACTACTTGTATTTATCCTATCCGTTAATAAATGGACTTCAGTGTTACCCGGTGTTTCCCTACCCATCACTGCCTTCTTCAGGGAACACTTGGAACCTTCATGGCGCAGTGAGTAGGATCTGCGGACTTACAAGTGTTGTGAACAATGCCGAGACCGTTACGACTGCTGGCGATGTGTTGTGTTGCGTTGCGTTTCGCCGCGACGTGCAGTGTTGCACCGTCACAGTGCGTTTTAGTGACGGTGGCAGTGTTAGTGTCAGTGTATTAGTGTGTCTAGAGCTGAGAGTTGAGCATTGGCCTGTCTTTTATGGTACCCACGGAGCACGCAGGCGTACACCCTTCTCGTGTGACATCCCAGGAGAAACTGACGTTCTTGCCTCCACGGCGGCCACCACGATCTGCTCTCTGAGACACACACAGACACACACACACACACACACACACACACGCACGCACGCATGCACGCACGCACTCACGGACAGAACAGTGGACTCTATGCATTATTTCTGCGCTGTTTATGTCATATATATGTAGTTTGAGCTGATGAGGTGCCACTTTATATACTAAACAGCGGAGTTCAAGCATACTAAGATGGGCGGTAAGAAGGGACGTCAAGATGGGAGACACGACTCCCCACCACCATCCCCTCCACCGGGCGCAGACTCTCATCCTTCACCTTCAGCGACGGACATTGCCACAATTCTGAGGTGGATGGACGACAGGGACGAGAGACGCAGAGAAATGGAACTTCAGAGGGAGGAGATACAAAGAGAGGACGAAAAGGCGCGCTTTGATGCCATATTGGCGACCCTGGCGCTAACCCACCCTCCCTCACTCGCAGGTATCACGCACCAAGGCGCCAGTACCCTCCCTCCTCCACCACACCAGCGTCCTCCAGGCACTCTTGCTACTCCAACTGCTCCCAAGGCATCTGTTCAACCCCCACCCGCCCTCTCACCAGACGTCACGTTTCAGCTTTTTCGTGAGTGGAGGCGGTGGTGGACAGATTACTCCACGATGGTGGACCTTGATAGCATGCCTCCAAACAAACAGCTCATCCAACTGCGGATGTGTTTGTCGCTGGAGACCCAGAGAGTTTTGGAGCACACGTTGCAAGTGCCTCCCGATTCTACGTCTTCAAAGACGGATGTGCTCGACCTTTTACAGGAGCATGTTAAAGGTCGGAATAACGAGGCTTTGCGTAGCCGCGCCTTCACCAGCTGCAAGCAGGCGGAGAATGAATCCTTTGACGACTTTTTTGTACGTTTGAAGAGTTTGTCGGAGGAGATCGACGTCTGCAAGGCGCACAGCCAGGAATGTGAGGAAGCCTGAATCAAGCACTGGATCTTGACAGGTGTCAGGCAAGAAGAGTTGGTGCAGCGACTCATCCCCCCCTGGACGCTTCCTCGACACTCCAGGTGGTAGTGACTGAATGTCGGTCATACGAGGCCACCAAGTCCGCCACCTCTGCCTTACGGGCCCCACCTGCTGTGAGAGCTATCTCAATACAAGAAGGGTAAGAAGGCGGCCAACAACGAGAAGGCTGCCGCACGTTTTTCCACACCTCCGCCTAGTGCTTCCTGTGGCAGCTGTAGAAAGCAGCATGGCCCCAAGACATGCCCGGCCTCCGACGCACTGTGTCGTGGATGTGACCGTAAGGGACACTGGTCTAACATAGACAGGTGCCCTGCACGAGGCCACAAGTGTCAGGCCTGCGGTCGCTATGGACACTACGACAAGTGCTACCGCCAACCCAAGCCCAAAAGCCCGAGACGAGGAGGAAAGCAGCGCACTTCCCTCGAGGTGGTTCGCACGCAGCCCCCCTTCAGATGGCCCACGCAGCCCCAAGCAGCAGCTGAGTCACATCAGGAGGGTGGAATCGACCACACGCCCAAGTGCTACCCCTTCCCCTACCATCCGCGTCGCCGTCACACACGGTGATGTGTCGGGTCACATCGAGGTGATACCGGACACCGGCGCTGATACTACGGTGATAGGCCTGAAGCACCTCCAGAAACTGGGCCTCACCAAACGCGACCTGGGACCACCGCCGCAGCTGTTGTACTACAATGCGGACGGTTCCCAGACGCCGGACGCTGTGGGCTCCTTTCAAGTGGAGATCACCTACGGCGACAGGTCGTGTCACGGATGGATGGATGTGCAGCCTACTCTCGCTACACCCTTGTTGTCGTGGGAGCACTGCAAGGAGTTAGGCGTGGTGCCCAGCGACTTTCCCGAGCAGATCCCAGCTGCTCGGTACACCACCAGCAGGGTGCGTGAGTCAACGAGCGACGCGCCTTGCACTGCCGCACAGAGCTGCCCAGAACCCGCGTCCACTCCCACCCACACACGACGCTCCCCTGCCCAGATCCTGTATGGTCACCCTCTCCGCTCTTGCATTCCTGCACACGCCAAGGCCTTTGCGAAGGACTGGCAGACCAGAGCCGAGAGCTGCGACCGCCGCGCCGATGTACGTGCCCAGGACGCCAAGGCTCGGTATGACGACCGTGCCCGCCCTCTTCAGCCACTGGAGATTGGTGCCCTTGTCCGCGTCCAGGACCCGACGACGACACGTTGGGACAAGGTGGGCATAGTGATGGGCGTCGGCCGGTCGCGGGACTACAAGGTCAGGATGCCGAGCGGCCGTGTCTGGTGGAGGAACCGCCGCTTCCTCCGGCCAGTCCCACCCCCTGCTGCTGGCCCCCTGACCGAGGACGAGTCCCCTACACCTCACGAGGATCCGCCCCACAGTGCACCTCGACGCTCGGAGCGACTTAGAACTAAGAAGTCCGCTCAAGACAAAGACTATGAGCGTGAGGGGGGAGGGAGATGTAGGTTATGTCTTCTGTGCAGTGGCTATATATAATCACGTGTAACAAAAATGTTATGTAACCTTTGTGCCCCGAGGCTGCCATATGGCAAGGCAGTCTCAATCTGACTCTGTGTGTCGTGCATGGCACATGCTAGTCACTACTTGTATTTCTCCTATCCGTTAATAAATGGACTTCAGTGTTACCCGGTGTTTCCCTACCCATCACTGTCTTCTTCAGGGAACACTTGGAACCTTCACTACTGGCCGCGAATGGATCAGGATATCTTTGAATACTGTAGGGACTGCCACCGATGCATTGTAGCAAAAGCAGTTATCCCAGAGGTACGCATGCAAATGAAGCCGCTGACAGCCAGTAGACCCTTTGACATTGTGGAGGTGGATTTTACAGTGCTAGAACCTTCAAGTGACGGCAGAGAAAATGTGCTGGTGGTGACAGATGTGTTCTCTAAGTATACCTGGGCATTCGCCACACGGGATCAGAAGGCAGCGACTGCAGCAAAGATCCTCGTTGATGAGATATTTACCAAATATGATGTTCCTAGGAAAATTCACACTGATTAGGGAGCCCAATTTCAGAGTGCATTACTGAAAGACCTGTGCAAGACCTGGGAAATAAAGAAATCTAGGACTACTCCATACCATCCAGCTGGAAACGGACAGTGCGAAAGGTTTCACCGCACAAAGCACCAATTGTTGCGAACATTGTCAGTCAATCAAAAGAAACATTGGGCAAAGCATCTAGGAATGGTAACTGCCATCTATAATAAGACTCCTAACTCAACCACTGGGTTCTCCCCTCACACTTTGATCTTCGGGACTGATCCCAAGCTTCCGATAGATATGTATTAGAGAAGTATTAGAGAATGCCTGGAGAGTTGCAAACGGTAATTTTGAGAGTAAGTGTCAGAGTAGGAAGCTTCTGTATGATGAGAAAGCGAGAGGAAAAGCATTGGACGTTCGTCAACGTGTATTAGTGCGAAACCTTCATGGAAAGGGAAGGAATAAAATCCAGGACAACTGGTACGAGGATATATATATGTGGTATCCCATGTGTTGAACGAGGAGGGAAGTGTGTATAGGATTGTTCCTGAGGAAGGAGATGGGGCCTCAAAGGTAATACACCGTATGCATTTGCGGGCAGCTCCAAGGGTAGCTGATGGCTCAGATGGGACAGACACCTATGATGGTGATGACGAGGACGATGCGGGTTGCCCGGTGGGGGAACCACGTCCTGACAGTGGTGAAAACTCTAGGCACGAGGTAGACACACAAGGTTCTAATGAGGATCTGGACCCCGTAGCAGATAGTAGTAGTAGCAGCAGTGAGGAAGAGTCTCAGGGAGGACTTGCAGTCCATAGAAGTAAGAGAGCTACGGCGGGAAAACACTCAAATATGTTTAAGTTACCTCAGTCGACAATCCAAAGTATTTTGGTGCTATAGATTTAAGTTTTACATTGTTAGTTCCTATCTGACAGTACAATTTGTAAAGTTCCTCCTGCCAACTGCTCAATGCCTCAGAATGTTAGGTCATTTATTTTCTTATATACTGCACCCAGTATCATGGGGACCATGATAAGTTTAAGTGGGGGCAGATGTGGTATGAGGAACTCCAGAGACAACTATTTGGTGACTTAGAATATTATTGATATAGATATGTATTTTTGTAAGCTCCGAGGGGGAAAACGTAAAGATATTTTGTGAATCCGCGCTAGAACGAATATGCATCCCAGCCGGGGGGGGGGGGAGACGCCATGGCGTTGTTTACATCCCAAAGACGCGTCGGGTGGGCCCCAGTAACAGGTGTGTCCCACGTATTTCTTGCTCTGTTAGAGTGTGTTTGATAGATTGAGCATAATAAATGTTATATGAAGAATGTGATGATCTTGTGGAGGTAGTCTGTAAGCCAGAATAAGGCTAATTCTAGTTTTGCCCTACAGACATTCACCCTGGAGTGAGTCGACAACAACAGCCACTCCCGTGTGTTATGCTGGTGGGTTGGGTTTATTATTTATTGTTTAATTCCTACGACTGTGTGTTACAAATATGTGAATATGACAACAGTTGACGCTTGTTTTGTAAGTATAACGTAATAATGTATAATAACTAGTTATGTCTGATCTAGGTCCCAGCCTCTTCCTTCTCGGGTGATTTCTAGAGTAAATATATGAGAGAAACTACAAGTGTGTGTCCTATCCCTGCTTTGTGCTTTGCTACACATATATATATATATATATATATATATATATATATATATATATACCATATATATACCTATATATACCTGCTCTCTCTCTCCTACTAATATAGATCCACAATGAAAGCAATGGATAAAATAAATCTTGATAAAATCACACGGGAAAAGGAAACAACAGAACTACCTTGGCTGTCATACTATTCAAGACATCTTAGAAGCTTGAATAAGAACTGAAAACTAGAATATACCCATAATATTATCAAAACCTCTCTCTCTCTCTTATATATATATATATATATATATATAATGTCCACAAAACTCACTCCTACACCGGCCAATATCATTGCCTTCTGCACTGAAGCAGATAATGGGTTTGTTCCCGTTACCAGACAAGATATTGTCCATCCTGTCAACTATATCCCCCACCCCAGCAACACATTCACTCGCTCGTGGCGGGCACTGGTAAACACAGCTGTGAGTGCTAGCTCCCAAATTTGGGATGTTTTCGAGCCTATTACATTATCTGAAGGATATACTGTATACTTACCTACTTGTGTATAAGGACCTGAGGATAAATTAGTATCGTCATGCAACTTTGGTGTTGGGAACTTACTGTTTATCACACGAAAATAACTGCTCGGGGTCCCATCATTCCTGGCTGGGTGTTGTGGAATGTCAACATTGCCCCATAGAAAGTGAATTATCGCTTAAGAGTAAAGAAAAGATAGCATTGGACGAAGTTCTTGAAGACCTTGAGTTGAGTAGTGATGAGTCTAATACGAGCGATGAAACACAAGGGAAGTTCGAAAGTGAGAAAATACAGCTACAACAAGATGTAGTGAAAAAGAAAGAAATTTCTAAAAGGATGAGGGAGACAAGCTGGCAAGAGGACAATGAAAGCGGAGAAGTGAGAGAGGAGAAGAGACAAAAAAATCTAGGACAAAAAACGTGTGTGGGTGGTAATAATAATGGAAATAACAGAAAGGAGACAGTGGAGAATGGATCAAGAACAGAGCAAAGTATGGAATTTGAAGGAAGCAGACAAGAACACACACAAGGTAATGCTGGTTGTGTCAGGAAGAGATTAATTTTTCCAGAGTTATGCCCGATGACCTTCCTTGAAAAATTAAAATGGGCCGTACAACTAGGACGGGAGCATCGCAGCTTTGAGCCTCTTTTGAAAGAAGGCACACACAAGCCTTATCTTACAGTGGGGACCATGGAGGCTGTGGAAATGTTGACAACTGTTGGGTACAAGGGATTACTGATGGTTTTGCCAGAGGAGAGCGACATACTACTTACAAAGGATATAATCTTCAGGTACCCTGTAATACTAGATCCAGAATACTTATTGGATGACGAAAGATTTGTTTGGGTCAAGAGGCATTTAATAAGGGGCGAAGAGAGAAGCCAGGTTATTGCTCTAATGAGAGGAAAGGTTCCAGAGAAAGTGTTCATCACAGGAGCAGGGTATAGGAAGGTGGCACTATATGTGGAGGGACCAATAATGTGTCTCAAGTGTTGCAGATGGGGACATAAGGCCTGGAGCTGTCAACTGTACCCACGTTGTAGATTCTGTGGGAAGAGGCACGAATCTAGCAACTGTAAGGACAAGATCAATGCAGGAGAGAAAGTGAAGCCTTGTTGTTGTAATTGTGGTAAAACTCACAATGCTAGTTCAATTGCATGCGAGATGAGGCCACGTATGAGAAGTGACCAACAAAGGAATTATTCGGAGAACACTGAAGAAGTACGCTGTGGTTTGACAGTGACAAGACAGCAGGAGAACACACAGACAGTGGAGACAGTGATCCCTGAGAATGCCTGGCATGAAGATTCAAGAAGGATAAGGACTGCGCTTGCAGCCGGAAGAGTTGTTGATGCCAGGAACAAACAGAGTAATAAACAAGTAGCATATGAGAGTAGTGTTGCAGCCCTCCAGGTTAGTGATAAAACTGTGCAAGAAATTCTGGGAGAAGAGGTGCGTAAGATGTTTCAGCTTTTGCAAAAGTTAGGTCAGAAAATAGAAGTGATAGAGAAAAGACTTGATACAGTGATAAATAAAGAAAGGGAAAACAAAGCTGTGAATAATGTAGAATTAGAAGGGAAAGAGGAAAGTGAAGAGTTCAAGCCTTTGAAAAATTCAGTGCTTAAAATAAGTATTACAGGGAAGGAGAGGAAAATAAAGGATTGTGTAGTGCAGGGAGCAACAACTGAAAGTTTTAAAAATGTGTTGGTAAAGTGTAAAGATGCTGATAAAGAAAAACTTTTGAGGAAATGGGAATCTGTGCAGGAGGATTGGGCCTTCTTAAAGAATCTGATTGGAAAGGATATAAAATGTGTAAATATTAATCATGGATCCAGCTAGCCTTAAGATAATGTCCTGGAATGTTAATGGTCTACGAAATAGAGTGACAGATGTACATTACTTTACCCTTAAAAATAATATTGACATAATTACCCTTCAAGAGACTGGGGACAGGAAAGGCGACCTGGTTAAACTGTCTGGATATAAGGGATTTCATCTGTATTCGGGTGAAGGTATAAGAGGGGTCTCAACATACATTAAGAAATTCCATACCAGCAGAACTAGTTGGAAGCCCGAGTAGAGTACAAGGAATAGAAAGTGTCTGTATAAAGTTATATTTGAAGGAAGGAGACTTGAACATAGCAAATTTGTATATTTCTGGAGCCTGTTTTGA
>NW_024715454.1:0-9473 GCF_018991925.1 Homarus americanus
GAGACTAAAGTCAAATGAGGGTCGATTTAGTACTTTATAACAATATTTTACCAAGTGATCCGAGAATCGCCACACACCGAGTGGGAGACTCTCAAATTCAATTGAGGGTCGATTTAGTCCTTAAGAACAATATTATACGAAATTATACGAGAATCGCCACACAACGACTGGGAGACTTTCAAAGTCAAATGAGGGTCGATTTAGTACTTTATAACAATATTTTACCAAGTGATCCGAGAATCGCCACACACCGAGTGGGAGACTCTCAAAGTCAATTGAGGGTCGATTTAGTACTTAAGAACAATATTTTTCCAAATAATTCGAGAATCGCCACACACCGAGTGGGAGACTCTCAAAGTCAATTGAGGGTCGATTTAGGACTTTATAACAATATTATACGAAGTAATCCGAGAATCGCCACACACCGCGTGGGAGACTGTCGAAGTCAATTGAGGGTCGATTTAGTACTTAAGAACAATATTATACAAAATAATCCGAGAATCGCCACACACCCTGTGGCAGACTGTCATAGTCAATTGAGTGTCGATTTAGTACTTTAAAACAATATTATACGAAATAATCCGAGAATCGCCACACACCCAGTGAGAGACTCTCAAAGTCAATTAAGGGTCGATTTAGTACTTTATAACAATATTATACGAAATAATCCGAGAATCGCCACACACCCAGTGGGAGACTGTCAATGTCAATTGAGGGTCGATTTAGTACTTTATAACAATATTTTACCAAATAATCCGAGAATCGCCACACACCGAGTGGGAGACTGTCCAAGTCAATTGAGGGTCGATTTAGTACTTTATAACAATATTATACGAAATAATCCGAGAATCGCCACACACCCAGTGGGAGACTTTCAAAGTCAATTGAGGGTCGATTTAGTACTTTATAACAATATTTTACCAAATAATCCGAGAATCGCCACATACCGAGTGGGAGACTGTCAAAGTCAATTGAGGGTCGATTTAGTACTTAAGAACAATATTTTACGAAATAATTCGAGAATCGCCACACAACGACTGGGAGACTTTCAAAGTCAATTGAGGGTCGGTTTAGTACTTTATAACAATATTATACGAAGTAATCCGAGAATCGCCACACACCGCGTGGGAGACTTCGAAGTCAATTGAGGGTCGATTTAGTACTTAAGAACAATATTATACAAAATAATCCGAGAATCGCCACACACCCTGTGGGAGACTGTCAAAGTCAATTGAGGGTCGATTTAGTACTTTATAACAATAATATACGAAATAATCCGGGAATCGCCACACACTGAGTGGGAGACTGTCAAAGTCAATTGAGGGTCGATTTAGTACTTTATAACAATAATATACGAAATAATCCGAGAATCGCCACACACCCTGTGGGAGACTGTGAAAGTCAATTGAGGGTCGATTAACTACTTTATAACAATATTATACGAAATAATCCGAGAATCGCCACACACCCAGTGGGAGACTGTCAAAGTCAATTGAGGGTCGATTTAGCACTTTATAACAATATTTTACAAAATAATCCGAGAATCGCCACACACCGAGT
The DNA here is from genome assembly GCF_018991925.1 of Homarus americanus. Taxonomy (NCBI): domain Eukaryota; kingdom Metazoa; phylum Arthropoda; class Malacostraca; order Decapoda; family Nephropidae; genus Homarus; species Homarus americanus. Next base: position 1,561 of record NW_024715454.1, read on the forward strand.
GGGAGACTGTCAAAGTCAATTGAGGGTCGATTTAGTACTTAAGAACAATATTATACGAAATAATTCGAGAATCGCCACACAACGACTGGGAGACTTTCAAAGTCAATTGAGGGTCGGTTTAGTACTTTAAAACAATATTATACGAAGTAATCCAAGAATCGCCACACACCGCGTGGTAGACTGTCAAAGTCAATTGAGGGTCGATTTAGTACTTAAGAACAATATTATACAAAATAATCCGAGAATCGACACACAACGACTAGGAGACTTTCAAAGTCAATTGAGGGTCGATTTAGTACTTTATAACAATATTATACGAAATAATCCGAGAATCGCCACACACCCAGTGGGAGACTGTCAAACTCAATTGAGAAACGATTTAGTACTTAAGAACAATATTATACGAAATAATTCGAGAATCGCCACACAACGGCTGGGAGACTTTCAAAGTCAATTGAGGGTCGGTTTAGCACTTTATAACAATATTATACGAAGTAAACCGAGAATCGCCACACAACGAGTGGGAGACTCTCAAAGTCAATTGAGGGTCGGTTTAGTACTTTATAACAATATTATACGAAGTAAACCGAGAATCGCCACACAACGAGTGGGAGACTCTCAAAGTCAATTGAGGGTCGATTTAGTATTTAAGAACAATATTATACAAAATAATCCGAGAATCGCCACACACCCTGTGGGAGACTGTCAAAGTCAATTGAGGGTCGATTTAGTACTTTATAACAATATTATACGAAATAATACGAGAATCGCCACACACCCAGTGGGAGACTGTCAAAGTCAATTGAGAATCGATTTAGTACTTAAGAACAATATTATACGAAATAATTTGAGAATCGCCACACAACGACTAGGAGACTTTCAAAGTCAATTGAGGGTCGGTTTAGTACTTTATAACAATATTATACGAAGTAAACCGAGAATCGCCACACAACGAGTGGGAGACTCTCAAAGTCAATTGAGGGTCGATTTAGTATTTAAGAACAATATTATACAAAATAATCCGAGAATCGCCACACACCCTGTGGGAGACTGTCAAAGTCAATTGAGGGTCGATTTAGTACTTTATAACAATATTATACGAAATAATCCGAGAATCGCCACACACCCAGTGGGACACTGTCAAAGTCAATTGAGGGTCGATTTAGTACTTAAGAACAATATTATACGAAATAATTCGAGAATCGCCACACAACGCGTGGGAGACTGTCAAAATCAATTGAGGGTCGATTTAGTACTTAAGAACAATATTATACAAAATAATCCGAGAATCGCCACACACCGAGTGGGAGACTCTCAAAGTCAATTGAGGGTCGATTTAGTACTTAAGAACAATATTATACGAAATAATTCGAGAATCGCCACACAACGACTGGGAGACTTTCAAAGTCAATTGAGGGTCGGTTTAGTACTTTATAACAATATTATACGAAGTAATCCGAGAATCGCCACACACCGCGTGGGAGACTCTCAAAGTCAATTGAGGGTCGATTTAGTACTTAAGAACAATATTATACAAAATAATCCGAGAATCGCCACACACCCTGTGGGAGACTGTCAAAGTCAATTGAGGGTCGATTTAGTACTTTATAACAATAATATACGAAATAATCCGGGAATCGCCACACACTGAGTGGGAGACTGTCAAAGTCAATTGAGGGTCGATTTAGTACTTTATAACAATAATATACGAAATAATCCGAGAATCGCCACACACCCTGTGGGAGACTGTGAAAGTCAATTGAGGGTCAATTAGTACTTCGATTAAGTACTTTATAACAATATTATACCAAATAATCCGAGAATCGCCACACACCCAGTGGGAGACTGTCAAAGTCAATTGAGGGTCGATTTAGTACTTTATAACAATATTATACGAAGTAATCCGAGAATCGCCACACACCGCGTGGGAGACTGTCGAAGTCAATTGAGGGTCGATTTAGTACTTAAGAACAATATTATACAAAATAATCCGAGAATCGCCACACACCCTGTGGGAGACTGTCAAAGTCAATTGAGGGTCGATTTAGTACTTTATAACAATAATATACGAAATAATCCGGGAATCGCCACACACTGAGTGGGAGACTGTCAAAGTCAATTGAGGGTCGATTTAGTACTTTATAACAATAATATACGAAATAATCCGAGAATCGCCACACACCCTGTGGGAGACTGTGAAAGTCAATTGAGGGTCGATTAAGTACTTTATAACAATATTATACGAAATAATCCGAGAATCGCCACACACCCAGTGGGAGACTGTCAAAGTCAATTGAGGGTCGATTTAGTACTTTATAACAATATTTTACAAAATAATCCGAGAATCGCCACACACCGAGTGGGAGACTGTCAAAGTCAATTGAGGGTCGATTTAGTACTTAAGAACAATATTATACGAAATAATTCGAGAATCGCCACACAACGACTGGGAGACTTTCAAAGTCAATTGAGGGTCGGTTTAGTACTTTATAACAATATTATACGAAGTAATCCGAGAATCGCCACACACCGCGTGGGAGACTCTCAAAGTCAATTGAGGGTCGATTTAGTACTTCAGAACAATATTATACAAAATAATCCGAGAATCGCCACACACCCTGTGGGAGACTGTCAAAGTCAATTGAGGGTCGATTTAGTACTTTATAACAATATTATACGAAATAATCCGAGAATCGCCACACACCCAGTGGGAGACTGTCAAAGTCAATTGAGAATCGATTCAGTACTTTATAACAATATTATACGAAGTAAACCGAGAATCGCCACACAACGAGTGGGAGACTCTCAAAGTCAATTGAGGTTCGATTTAGTATTTAAGAACAATATTATACAAAATAATCCGAGAATCGCCACACACCATGTGGGAGACTGTCAAAGTCAATTGAGGGTCGATTTAGTACTTTATAACAATATTATACGAAATAATCCGAGAATCGCCACACACCCAGTGGGACACTGTCAAAGTCAATTGAGGGTCGATTTAGTACTTTATAACAATATTTTACCAAATAATCCGAGAATCGCCACACAGCGAGTGGGAGATTGTCAAAGTCAATTGAGGGTCAATTTAGTACTTTATAACAATATCATACAAAATAATCCGAGAATCGCCACACACCCAGTGGGAGACTGTCAAAGTCAATTGAGGGTCAATTTAGTACTTTACAACAATATATACGAAATAATCCGAGAATCGCCACACACCCTGTGGGAGACTGTCAAAGTCAATTGAGGGTCGATTTAGTACTTTATAACAATATTATACGAAATAATCCGAGAATCGCCACACACCGAGTGGGAGACTGTCAAAGTCAATTGAGGGTCGATTTAGTCCATAAGAACAACATTATACGAAATAATACGAGAATCGCCACACACCCTGTGGGAGACTGTCAAAGTCAATTGAGGGTCGATTTAGTACTTAAGAACAATATTATACGAAATAATCTGAGAATCGCCACACAATCAGGGAGACTGTCAAAGTCACTGAGGGTCGATTTAGTACTTAAGAACAATATTATACGAAATACCTGAGAATCGCCACATGACCCCAGGAGACTGTCAAAGCCAATTGAGGGTCGATTAGCATGAAGAACAATATTATACGAAATAATCAGAGAATCGCCACACACCCAGTGGCAGGACTAAAGTCAATTGAGAGTCGATTTAGTACTAAGAACAATATTATACGAAATAATCCGGAGAATCGCCACACACCGAGTGAGACTGTCAAAGCCAATTTGAGGAACGATTTAGCACTTTATAACAATAATATACAAATAAGCCACACCTGTGGGAGACCGTCAAAGTCAATTGAGGGTCGATTTAGTACTTTATAACAATATTATACGAAATAATCCGAGAATCGTCACATACCCAGTGGGAAAGACTGTCAAAGCCAATTGAGGGTCGATTTAGCAATTTATAACAATATTTTACCAAATAACTGAGAATCCACACAACGAGTGGAGACTGTCAAAGCCAATTGAGGGCCGATTTAGTAGTTAAGAACAGACATACGAAATACCTGAGAACCACACAACGACTGGAGACTGTCAAAGCCAATTGAGGGTCGGTTTATACTTTATAACAATATTATTCGAAGTAATCCGAGAATCGCCACACACCGAGTGAGACTCTCAAAGCCATTTGAGGGTCGATTTAGTACTTTATAACAATATTACGAAATAACCAGAATCTGTTATCAATTGAGTGAGATCAGTCAAACAATTGAGGGTCGATTTACAACTTTGCAAATAACATTATACGAAATAATCCGGAGAATTGCCACACACCCAGTGGAGACTGTCAGTCAAATGAGGGTCAATTTATACCATAACAATATTATATTAAAATAATCCGAGAATCGCCAAACACCCAGTGAGGATCAATAAAGTCAATTGAGGGGCCAATTTAGTACTTATATCAATATTATACTAAATAATCCGAGAATCGCCACACACCGAGTGGGAGACGATCAAAGTCACTGAGGGCCTTATTTAGTACTTTATAAACAATATTATAAAAATTATCCGACAATCGCCACACACACCTGGGAGACTGTCAAAGTCAATTGGAGGGTCAATTTAGCACTTCACCAATATTATACGAAATAATCCGAGAATCGCCACACACCCAGTGGGAGACTGCCAAAGTCAATTGAGGGTCGATTTAGTACTTAAGAAACAATATTATTCGAAATAATCAGAGAATCGCCACACACCGAGTGAGACTGTCAAAGTCAATTGAGGGCTTGATTGAAGGGATTTAAGAACAATATTATTCGAAATAACTAGAGAATCGCCACACCCAGTGGAGATCAATAAAGCTACTGAGGGCCCATTTAGTACTTAAGAATAATATTACACGAAATAATCCGGAGAATCGCCACACCGAGTGAGACTCTCAAAGTCAATTGAGGGTCGATTTAGTACTTTATAACAATATACGAAATAATCTGAGAATTCCACACACCCTGTGGAGACTTTCAAAGTCAATTGAGGGTCGATTTAGTCCTTAAGAATATTATACGAAGCAATACGAGAATCGCTACACAACGAGACTGGGAGACTTTCAAAGTCAAATGAGGGTCAATGAAGTACTTTATAGCAATAATATACGGAAATCATCCGGACAATCGCTACACACCGAGTGGGAGATCAGTCAATTGAGGGGACGATGAAATTTATAACAATATTATACGAAATAATCTGAGAAATCGCTACACAATCTAGAGACTGCCGTGTCAATTGAGGCCCATTTAGTACTTTATAACAATATTTTACCAAATAATCTGGAGAATCGCCACACAACGAGGAGACTGTCAAAGTCAATTGAGGTCAATTTAGGACTTTATAAACAATATTATACGAATACCCGAGAATCGCCACAAACCAGGAGACCGTCAAAGTCAATTGAGGCCGATTTAGTACTTTATAATATTTTACCAAATAACTCGAGAACTGCCATTAATAATGAGTGGGGAGACTTGTCAAAGTCAATTGAGGTCGATTGAAGTACCCAAGAACAATGATATACTAGCTAATCAGAGAATCGCCAAGGACCTTGAGTGGGGAGACTGTCAAATTGAGGCCGACGAAAATTTTATAAACAATATTATACGAAATAGTCTGAGAAAGTGGAGACTGTCAAAGTCAATTGAGGGTCGATTGAAAATTACAACATTATTATACGAAATAATCCGAGAATCGCCACACACCCAGTGGGACTCTCAAAGCCAATAAAGGGTCGGCTTAGTACTTTATAACAATATTATACAAACAACCAGAATCGCCACACACCCACTGGAAGACCAAAGTCAATTGAGGGCCGACTTAGGTACTTAAGAACAATATTATACTAAGCCAATCACGAGAATCGCCACAAACCCGACTGGGAAGATCTTCAAAGCCAATTGAGGGTCTACCTAAAACTTTATAAACAATATTATACGAAATAATCCGAGAATAGCCACAACCAGAGACTGTCAAAGCCAATTAAGGGTCGGTTTAGTACTTTTAAACAATATTATACTAAATAATCCGAGAGAATAGCCACACAACCAGTAAGACAGTCAAAGCAAATTAAGGTCGGATTCAGCAATCTTATAAACAATATTAAAACAAAATAATCAGAGAATCGCCAACACCGAGTGGAGACTCCAAAGTCAATTGAGAAACGATTTATCTTACAGCCAACATTATAACGAAATACTACCCGAGAACGCCACAAAACGACTGTAGACTTCAAAGTCATCGAGCGGTCGACTAAGTACTTTATAACAATATTTTACCAAGCATCCGAGAATCAACAACAATCTATGGGAGACCTCAAAGTCAATTGAGGGTCGATTTAGTACTTAAGAACAATATTATACAAACAACCATAAATCGCCAACACCCAGTGGGAGACCTCAAAGTCAATTAAGGGTCAATTTAGTATCACAAACAATATTATACAAACAATCCGAGAATCACATGTATACCCGTCAAAGTCAATTGAGGTCGATTAGTACTTTATAAATTATTTAAATTAAATAATCCTAGAATCACACACCCAGTGGAGACTTCCAAAGTCAAATGAGGGACGATTTAGCACTTTAAATACTACCAACAATCCGAAGAATCGCCACAAAACTTAGTGAGACTCAAAGCCAATTGAGGGTCGATTTAGTACTTCAACATTATACGAAATAATACAGAATCGCCAAACAGACAGGTAGACCTTCAAAGCCAAATGAGGTTTACTTAGCACTTTATAACACATTTTACCAAATAATCCGAGAATCGCCAACACACCCTAGTGGGAGACTCAAAGCCAATTGAGGCCCGATTTAGTAATTCAATTCTCACCTAAATAATCATGAGAATCGCCACAACCGAGTGGGAGACTGTCAATTAGATATCGATTTACAACTTTATAAACAATATTATACCAAGAAACCTGGAGAATCGCCAAAACACACCCAGTGGGATCAACTTAAGGGCTCGTTAGTACTGCAACAATATTAAATAACTTATAAACACCGGCAGAGACTGTCAAAGTCAATGAGTGTCTATTTAGAACTCCCAAAAACAACATTATACGAAAATTAACTTGAGAATCAAGCACACCCAGCGAGACACCTCAAAGTCAATTGAGGTCGATTTAGTACTTAATAACAATATCCTACCAATAACTGCAGAATCGCCAACAACGAGTGATCATCAAAGTCAATTGAGTGTCGATTTAGCATTTTAAACCCAATATTTACACAAAAATAACCCGAGAATCAAAACACAACCAGTGGGATCAAACCAACGAGGCCAATTTAAAACTTTACAAATATCTATACCAAATAACTGGAGAACGCCACACAAACAGTGGGAGACCGCAAAAGCCAATTGAGGTTCGATTAGTAATTAATAACAATAATTTACTAAATAACCCGAAGAATCGCCACACAACGAGTGTATACCATTCAAAGTCAATTTTCAAATATTTCAGTACTTACAACAATATTATACGAAATAAACTAAAACCAAACACCCAGTGAGATCACAAAGCCAACCGAGGGCCAATCTAGTTTTATAATAATCATTATACGAATAATCCGAGAATCCCACAACCCAGTGAGACTGTCAAAGTCAATTAAGGGTCGATTTAGTACTTACAACAATATTTTACCAAGTAATCCGGAGAATCCTACACATAAAAGGTGATATCACCAAAAGTCAATTGAGGGTCGATTGAAATTTATAACAATACACCAAATAACTAAGAACGCCACACAATCCAGTGGAAACCACAAAGTCAACGAGGCCGATTTAATACTTAATAACAATATTATAAACCAAATAATCAGAATCACACATTAACACCTGGAGACTTCAGCCTGAGGGTCGATTTATACT
>NW_024715455.1:0-28917 GCF_018991925.1 Homarus americanus
TTCAGAGTGTGTCTTGATGCAGTACTTCAGAGTGTGTCTTCATGCAGGGGTTCAGAGTGTGTCTTGTTGCAGTACTTCACAGTGTGTCTTGATTCAGTTGGTCACAGTGTGTCTTGTTGTAGTACTTCAGAGTGTGTCTTGATGCAGTGGTTCTTAGTGTGTCTTGTTGCAGTACTTAAGAGTGTCTTGATGCAGTGGTTCACAGTGTGTCTTGTTGCAGTACTTCAGAGTGTGTCTTGATGCAGTGGTTCACAGTGTGTCTTGTTGCAGTACTTCAGTGTGTATTGATGCAGTAATTCAGAGTGTATCTTGATGCAGTGGTTCAGAGTGTGTCTTGTTGCAGTGGTTCAGAGTGTGTCTTGATGCAGTGGTTCACAGTGTCTCTTGTTGCAGTACTCAGAGTGTGTCTTGATGCAGTGGTTCACAGTGTGTATTGACGCAGTACTTCAGAGTATGTCTTGTTGCAGTGGTTCACAGAGTGTCTTGTTGCAGTACTTCACAGTGTGTCTTATTGCAGTACTGCAGAGTGTGTCTTGTTGCAGTGGTTCAGAGTGTCTTATTATAGTGGTTCACAGTGTGTCTTATTACAGAACTTCACATTGTGTCTTGTTGTAGTGGTTCACAGTGTGTCTTGTTGCAGTGGTTCAGAGTGTCTTATTACAGTGGTTCACAGTGTGTCTTGTTGCAATACTTCAGAGTGGGTCTTGATGCAGTGGTTCACTTTGTGTCTTATTGCAGTACTTCAGAGTGTGTCTTGATGCAGTGGTTCACAGTGTGTCTTGTTGCAGTACTTCACAGTGTGTGTTGTTGTAGTGGTTCAAAATGTGTCTTGATGCAGTACTTCAGAGTGTGTCTTGATGCAGTACTTCAGAGTGTCTATATGCAGTGGTTCAGAGTGTGTCTTGATGCAGTGGTTCACAGTGTGTATTGACGCAGTGCTTCAGAGTATGTCTTGATGCAGTGGTTCACAGTGTGTCTTGTTGCAGTACTTTAGAGTGTGTCTTGCTGCAGTGGTTCACAGTGTGTCTTGTTGCAGTACTTCACAGTGTGTCTTATTGCAGTACTGCAGAGTGTGTCTTGATGCAGTGGATCACAGTGTGTCTTGTTGCAGTACTTCAAATTGTGTCTTGTTGTAGTGGTTCACAGTGTGTCTTGTTGCAGTACTTCAGAGTGGGTCTTGATGCAGTGGTTCACGGTGTGTCTTGTTGCAGTACTTCAGAGTGTGTCTTCATGTAGTGGTTCACAGTTTGTCTTGTTGCAGTACTTCACAGTGTTTGTTGTTGTAGTGGCTCAAAGTGTGTCTTGATGCAGTACTTCAGAGTGTGTCTTGATGCAGTACTTCAGAGTGTGTCTTCATGCAGTGGTTCAGAGTGTGTCTTGTTGCAGTGGTTCGGTGGCTGTCTTGATGCACAGGACTTCCAGAGTATGTCTTATGCAGTGGTTCACAGTGTGCTTGATGCAGTACTTCAGAGTGTGTCTTGATGCAGTGGTTCAAAGTGTGTCTTGTTCAGTTCTTCCAGGTGTGTCTTGATGCAGTGTGGTTCACAGTGTGCCTTGATGCAGTACTTTAGAGTGTGAATTACAGTGTCTTATTACAGTACTTCACATTGTGTCTTGTTATAGTGGTTCACAGTGTGTCTTGTTGCAGTACTTCAGAGTGTGTCTTGATGCAGTGGTTCACAGTGTGTCTTGTTGCAGTACTTCAGAGTGTGTCTTGAAGCAGTGGTTCAGAGTGTGTCTTGATGCAGTGGTTCACAGTGTGTCTTGTTGCAGGGGTTCACAGTGTGTCTTGATGCAGTGGTTCAGAGTGTTTCTTGATGCAATGGGTCACAGTGGGTCTTGTTGCAGTACTTCAATGTGTGTCTTGATGCAGTAGTTCACAATGTGTCTTGTTGCAGTACTTCAGAGTGTGTCTTGATGCAGTGGTTCAGAGTGTGTCTTGATGCAGTGGTTCACAGTGTGTCTTGTTGCAGGGGTTCACAGTGTGTCTTGATGCAGTGGTTCACAGTGTGTCTTGTTGCATTACTTCAGAGTGTGTCTTGATGCAGTGGTTCACAGTGTGTCTTGATGCAGTACTTCAGAGTATGTCTTGATGCAGTGGTTCACAGTGGGTCTTCTTGCAGTACTTCAAAGTGTGTCTTGAGGCAGGGGTTCACAATGTGTCTTGCTGCAGTACTTCAGAATGTGTCTTGTTGTAGTGGTTCAGAGTGTCTTATTACAGTGGTTCACAGTGTGTCTTGTTGCAGTACTTCACAGTGTGTCTTGATGCAGTGGTTCAGAGTGTCTTATTACAGTGGTTCACAGTGTGTCTTATTACAGTACTTCACATTGTGTCTTGTTGCAGTACTTCAGAGGGGGTCTTGATGCAGTGGTTCACGATGTGTCTTGTTACAGTATTTAAGAGTGTGTCTTGCTGCAGTGGTTCACAGTGTGTCTTGTTGCGGTACTTCACAGTGTGTGTTGTTGTAGTGGCTCAAAGTGTGTCTTGATGCAGTACTTCAGAATGTGTCTTGATGCAGTACTACAGAGTGTATCTTGATGCAGTTGTTCAGAGTTTGTCTTGCTGCAGTGTTTCACAGTGTTTCTTGTAATAGTACTTTAGAGTGTGTATTGATGCAGTACTTCAGAGTGTGTCTTGATGCAGTGGTTCACAGTGTCTCTTGTTGCAGTACTTAAGAGTGTATCTTGATGCAGTGGTTCACAGTGTGTCTTGATGCAGTGGTTCAGAGTGTGTCTTGTTGCAGTGGTTGAGAGTGTTTCTTGTAATAGTACTTCAGAGTGTGTATTGATAAAGTACTTCAGAGTGTGTCTTGATGCAGTTGTTCACAGTGTGTCTTGTTGCAGTACTTCAGAGTGTGTCTTGATGCAGTGGTTCATAGTGTGTCTTGTTGCAGTACTTAAGAGTGTGTCTTGATGCAGTGGTTCACAGTGTGTATTGGTGCAGTACTTCAGAGTATGTCTTGATGCAGTATTCACAGTGTGTCTTGTTGCAGTACTTCACAGTGTGTCTTATTGCAGTACTGCAGAGTGTGTCTGATGCAGTGGATCACAGTGTGTCTTGTTGCAGAACTTCAGAGTGGGTCTTGATGCAGTGGTTCACGGTGTGTCTTGTTGCAGTACTTCAGAGTATGTCTTGATGCAGTGGTTCACAGTTTGTCTTGTTGCAGTACTTCACAGTGTGTGTTGTTGTAGTGGCTCAAAGTGTGTCTTGATGCAGTACTTCAGAGTGTGTCTTGATGCAGTACTTCAGAGTGTGTCTTCATGCAGTGGTTCAGAGTGTGTCCTGTTGCAGTGGTTCACAGTGTGTCTTGATGCAGTGGTTCAGAGTGTGTCTTGTTGCAGTACTTCACATTGTGTCTTGTTGTAGTGGTTCACAGTGTGTCTTGTTGCAGTACTTCAGAGTGGGTCTTGATGCAGTGGTTCACGGTGTGTCTTGTTGCAGTACTTCAGAGTATGTCTTGATGCAGTGGTTCACAGTTTGTCTTGTTGCAGTACTTAAGAGTGTGTCTAGTTGCAGTACTTCAGAGTGTGTCTTGATGCAGAACTTCAGAGTGTGTCTTCATGCAGTGGTTCATAGTGTGTCCTGATGCAGGACTTCAGAGTATGTCTTGATGCAGTGGGTCACAGTGGGTCTTCTTGCAGTACTTCAAAGTGTGTCTTGATGCAGTGGTTCACAGTGTGTCTTGATGCAGTACTTCAGAGTGTGTCTTAATGCAGTGGTTCAAAGTGTGTCTTGTTGCATTACTTCAGAGTGTGTCTTGATGCAGTGGTTCACAGTGTGCCTTGATGCAGTACTTCAGAGTGTGTCTTGATGCAGTGGTTCAGAGTGTGTCTTGATGCAGTGGTTCACAGTGTGTCTTGTTGCAGTACTTCACAGTGTGTCTTGTTGTAGTGGTTCAGAGTGTCTTATTACAGTGGTTCACAGTGTGTCTTATTACAGTGCATCACATTGTGTCTTGTTGTAGTGGTTCAGTGTGTCTTGTTGCATTACTTCACAGTGTGTCCTGTTGCAGTATTTGACAGTGTGTCTTGTTGCAGTACTTCAGAGTGTGTCTTGTTGTAGTGGTTCAGAGTGCCTTATTACAGTGGTTCACAGTTTGTCTTATTGCAGTACTTCACATTGTGTCTTGTTATAGTGGTTCACAGTGTGTCTTGTTGCAGTACGTCAGAGTGGGTCTTGATGCAGTGGTTCACAGTGTTTCTTGTTGTAGTACTTCAGAGTGTGTTTACATGCAGTGGTTCACAGTGTCTTGTTTCAGTAGTTCACAGTGTGTCTTGATGCAGTACTTCAGAGTGTGTCTTGAAGCAGTTGTTCGCAGTGCGTCTTGTTACAGTACTTCACAGTGAGTCTTGTTGCAGTACTTCATAGTGTGTCTTGATGCAGGGGTTCACACTGATTCTTGTTGTAGTACATCAGAGTGTGTATTGATGCAGTACTTCAGAGTGTCTCTTGATGCAGTACTTCAGAGTGTGTCTTGATGCAGTGGTTCAGAGTGTGTCCTGTTGCAGTGGTTCACAGTGTGTCTTGATGCAGTGGTTCACAGTGTGTCCTGCTTCAGTACTTCACATTGTGTCTTGTTGTAGTGGTTCACAGTGTGTCTTGTTGCAGTACTTCAGAGTGGGTCTTGATGCAGTGGTTCACGGTGTCTCTTGTTGCAGTACTTCAGAGTGTGTCTTGATGCAGTGGTTCACAGTGTGTCTTGTTGCAGTACTTCACAGTGTGTGTTGTTGTAGTGGTTCAAGTGTGTCTTGATGCAGTACTTCACAGTATGTGTTGTTGTAGTGTCTCAAACTTTGTCTTGATGCAGTACTTCAGAGTGTGTCTTGATGCAGTACTTCAGAGTGTGTCTTCATGCAGTGGTTCAGAGTGTGTCTTGTTGCAGTGGTTCAGAGTGTGTCTTGATGCAGTGGTTCACAGTGTGTCTTGTTGCAGTACTTCAGAGTGTGTCTTGATGCAGGACTTCAGAGTATGTCTTGATGCAGTGGTTCTCAGTGGGTCTTCTTGCAGTACTTCAAAGTGTCTCTTGATGCAGTGGTTCACAGTGTGTCTTGATGCAGTACTTCAGAGTGTGTCTTAATGCAGTGGTTCAAAGTTTGTCTTGTTGCAGTACTTCAGAGTGTGTCTTGATGCAGTGGTTCACAGTGTGCCTTGATGCAGTACTTCAGAGTGTGTCTTGATGCAGTGGTTCACAGTGTGTCTTGATGCAGTGGTTCACAGTGTGTCTTGTTGCAGTACTTCACAGTGTGTCTTGTTGCATTACTTCACAGTGTGTCTTGTTGTAGTGGTTCAGAGTGTCTTATTACAGTGGTTCACAGTGTGTCTTATTACAGTGCATCACATTGTGTCTTGTAGTGGTTCAGTGTGTCTTGTTGCATTACTTCACAGTGTGTCCTGTTGCAGTACTTGACAGTGTGTCTTGTTGCAGTACTTCAGAGTGTGTCTTGTTGTAGTGGTTCAGAGTGCCTTATTACAGTGGTTCACAGTGTGTCTTATTACAGTACTTCACATTGTGTCTTGTTATAGTGGTTCACAGTGTGTCTTGTTGCAGTACTTCAGAGTGTGTCTTGATGCAGTGGTTCACAGTGTGTCTTGTTGCAGTTCTTTAGAGTGTGTCTTGAAGCAGTACTTTAGAGTGTGTCTTCATGCAGTGGTTCAGAGTGTGTCTTGTTTCAGTACTTCAGAGTGTGTCTTGATGCAGTGGTTCACAGTGTTTCTTGTTGTAGTACTTCACATTGTGTCTTGATGCTATGGTTCAGAGTGTCTTATTACAGTGGTTCACAGTGTGTCTTATTACAGTACTTCACATTGTGTCTTGTTGTAGTGGTTCACAGTGTGTCTTGTTGCAGTACTGCAGGGTGGGTCTTGATGCACTGGTTCACGATGTGTCTTGTTACAGTACTTAAGAGTGAGTCTTGATGCAGTGGTTCACAGTGTGTCTTGTTGCAGTACTTCACAGTGTGTGTTGTTGTATTAGCTCAAAGTGTGTCTTGATGCAGTACTTCAGAGTGTGTCTTGATGCAGTACTACAGAGTGTATCTTGATGCAGTTGTTCAGAGTTTGTCTTGCTGCAGTGTTTCACAGTGTTTCTTGTAATAGTACTTTAGAGTGTGTATTGATGCAGTACTTCAGAGTGTGTCTTGATGCAGTGGTTCAGAGTGTGTCCTGTTGCAGTGGTTCACAGTCTGTCTTGATGCAGTCCTTCACAGTGTCTCTTGTTGCAGTACTTCAGAGTGTATCTTGATGCAGTGGTTCACAGTGTGTCTTGATGCAGCGGTTCAGAGTGTGTCTTGTTGCAGTGGTTGACAGTGTTTCTTGTAATAGTACTTCAGAGTGTGTATTGATAAAGTACTTCAGAGTGTGTCTTGATGCAGTACTTCAGAGTATGTCTTGATGCAGTGATTTACAGTGTGTCTTGTTGCAGTACTTCACAGTGTGTCTTATTGCAGTACTGCAGAGAGTGTCTTGATGCAGTGGATCACAGTGTGTCTTGTTGCAGTACTTCACATTGTGTCTTGTTGTAGTGGTTCACATTGTGTCTTGTTGCAGTACTTCAGAGTGTGTCTTGATGCAGTGGTTCACAGTGTGTATTGGCGCAATACTTCAGAATATGTCTTGATGCAGTGGTTCACAGTGTGTCTTGTTGCAGTACTTCACAGTGTGTCTTATTGCAGTACTGCAGAGAGTGTCTTGATGCAGTGGTTCACAGTGTCTCTTGTTGCAGTACTTCAGAGTGTATCTTGATGCAGTGGTTCACAGTATGTCTTGTTGCAGTGGTTGACTGTGTTTCTTGTAATAGTACTTCAGAGTGTGTATTGATAAAGTACTTCAGAGTGTGTCTTGATGCAGTTGTTCACAGTGTGTCTTGTTACAGTACTTCACAGTGTGTCTTGTTGCAGTACTTCAGAGTGTCTTTTGATGAAATGGTTCACAGTGTGTCTTATTGCAGTACTTCAGAGTGTTTCTTGATGCAGTGGTTCACAGTGTGTCTTGATGCAGTGGTTCAGAGTGTGTCTTGTTGCAGTGGTTGACTGTGTTTCTTGTAATAGTACTTCAGAGTGTGTATTGATAAAGTACTTCAGAGTGTGTCTTGATGCAGTTGTTCACAGTGTGTCTTGTTGCAGTACTTCACAGTGTGTCTTGTTGCAGTACTTCAGAGTGTCTTTTGATGAAATGGTTCACAGTGTGTCTTATTGCAGTACTGCAGAGTGTTTCTTGATGCAGTGGGTCACAGTGGGTCTTGTTGCAGTACTTCAATGTGTGTCTTGATGCAGTAGTTCACAATGTGTCTTGTTGCAGTACTTCAGAGTGTGTCTTGATGCAGTGGTTCAGAGTGTGTCTTGATGCAGTGGTTCAGAGTGTGTCGTGTTGCAGTGGTTCACAGTGTGTCTTGATGCAGTGGTTCACAGTGTGTCTTGTTGCATTACTTCAGAGTGTGTCTTGAGGCAGTGGTTCACAGTGTGTTTTGATGCAGTACTTCAGAGTATGTCTTGATGCAGTGGTTCACAGTGGGTCTTTTGCAGTACTTCAAAGTGTGTCTTGAGGCAGGGGTTCACTATGTGTCTTGCTGCAGTACTTCAGAGTGTGTCTTGTTGTAGTCGTTCAGAGTGTCTTATTACAGTGGTTCACAGTGTGTCTTGTTGCAGTACTTCACAGTGTGTCGTGATGCAGTGGTTCAGAGTGTCTTATTACAGTGGTTCACAGTGTGTCTTATTACAGTACTTCACATTGTGTCTCGTTGCAGTACTTCAGAGTGTGTCTTGATGCAGTGGTTCACAGTGTGTCTTGTTGCAGTACTTCACAGTGTGTTGTTGTAGTGGTTCAAAGTGTGTCTTGATGCAGTGGTTCACAGTGTGTCTTGATGCAGTACTTCAGAGTATGTCTTGATGCAGTGGTTCACAGTGTGTCTTGTTGCAGTACTTCAGAGTGTGTCCTGATGCAGTGGTTCACAGTGTGTATTGATGCAGTACTTCAGAGTGTGTCATGATGCAGTACTTCAGAGTGTGTCTTGTTGCAGTGGTTCAGAGTGTGTCTTGTTGCAGTGGTTCACAGTGTGTCTTGATGCAGTGGTTCACAGTGTGTCTTGATGCAGTACTTCAGAGTATGTCTTGATGCAGTGGTTCACAGTGGGTCTTCTTGCAGTACTTCAAAGTGTGTCTTGATGCAGGGGTTCACAATGTGTCTTGCTGCAGTACTTCAGAGTGTGTCTTGTTGTAGTGGTTCAGAGTGTCTTATTACAGTGGTTCACAGTGTGTCTTATTACAGTGCTTCACATTGTGTCTTCTTGTAGTGGTTCAGTGCGTCTTGTTGCAGTACTTCACAGTGTGTCTTGTTGCAGTACTTCAAAGTGTGTCTTGATGCAGTGGTTCAGAGTGTGTCTTGTTTCAGTATTTCAGAGTGTCTTGATGCAGTGGTTCACAGTGTTTCTTGTTGTAGTACTTCAGAGTGTGTTTACATGCAGTGGTTCACAGTGTCTTGTTTCAGTAGTTCACAGTGTGTCTTGATGCAGTACTTCAGAGTGTGCCTTGATGCAGTTGTTCGCAGTGCGTCTTGTTGCAGTACTTCACAGTGTGTCTTGTTGCAGTACTTCATAGTGTGTCTTGATGCAGTGGTTCAGAGTGTGTCTTGTTTCAGTACTTCAAAGTGTGTCTTGATGGAGTGGTTCACAGTCTTTCTTGTTGTAGTACTACAGATTGTGTATTGATGCAGTACTTCAGAGTGTGTGTTGTTGCAGTGGTTCAGAGTGTGTCTTGTTTCAGTGGTTCACAGTGTTTCTTGTTGTAGTACTTCAGAGTGTGTATTGATGCAGTACTTCAGAGTGTGTGTTGTTACAGTGGTTCACAGTGTGTCTTGATGCAGTGGTTCACAGTGTGTCTTGTTGCAGTACTTCACAGTGTGTCTTGATGGAGTGGTTCAGAGTGTCTTATTACAGTGGTTCACAGTGTGTCTTATTACAGCACTTCACATTGTGTCTTGTTGTAGTGGTTCACAGTGTGTCTTGTTGCAGTACTTCAGAGTGGGTCTTCATGCAGTGGTTCACGGTTTGTCTTGTTACAGTACTTAAGAGTGTCTTGTTGCTACTGATGCTTGATGCAGTGGTTCACAGTGTGTCTTGTTGCAGTTCTTTAGAGTGTGTCTTGAAGCAGTACTTTAGAGTGTGTCTTCATGCAGTGGTTCAGAGTGTGTCTTGTTTCAGTACTTCAGAGTGTGTCTTGATGCAGTGGTTCACAGTGTTTCTTGTTGTAGTACTTCACATTGTGTCTTGATGCTATGGTTCAGAGTGTCTTATTACAGTGGTTCACAGTGTGTCTTATTACAGTACTTCACATTGTGTCTTGTTGTAGTGGTTCACAGTGTGTCTTGTTGCAGTACTGCAGGGTGGGTCTTGATGCACTGGTTCACGATGTGTCTTGTTACAGTACTTAAGAGTGAGTCTTGATGCAGTGGTTCACAGTGTGTCTTGTTGCAGTACTTCACAGTGTGTGTTGTTGTATTAGCTCAAAGTGTGTCTTGATGCAGTACTTCAGAGTGTGTCTTGATGCAGTACTACAGAGTGTATCTTGATGCAGTTGTTCAGAGTTTGTCTTGCTGCAGTGTTTCACAGTGTTTCTTGTAATAGTACTTTAGAGTGTGTATTGATGCAGTACTTCAGAGTGTGTCTTGATGCAGTGGTTCAGAGTGTGTCCTGTTGCAGTGGTTCACAGTCTGTCTTGATGCAGTCCTTCACAGTGTCTCTTGTTGCAGTACTTCAGAGTGTATCTTGATGCAGTGGTTCACAGTGTGTCTTGATGCAGTGGTTCAGAGTGTGTCTTGTTGCAGTGGTTGACAGTGTTTCTTGTAATAGTACTTCAGAGTGTGTATTGATAAAGTACTTCAGAGTGTGTCTTGATGCAGTACTTCAGAGTATGTCTTGATGCAGTGATTTACAGTGTGTCTTGTTGCAGTACTTCACAGTGTGTCTTATTGCAGTACTGCAGAGAGTGTCTTGATGCAGTGGATCACAGTGTGTCTTGTTGCAGTACTTCACATTGTGTCTTGTTGTAGTGGTTCACATTGTGTCTTGTTGCAGTACTTCAGAGTGTGTCTTGATGCAGTGGTTCACAGTGTGTATTGGCGCAATACTTCAGAATATGTCTTGATGCAGTGGTTCACAGTGTGTCTTGTTGCAGTACTTCACAGTGTGTCTTATTGCAGTACTGCAGAGAGTGTCTTGATGCAGTGGTTCACAGTGTCTCTTGTTGCAGTACTTCAGAGTGTATCTTGATGCAGTGGTTCACAGTATGTCTTGTTGCAGTGGTTGACTGTGTTTCTTGTAATAGTACTTCAGAGTGTGTATTGATAAAGTACTTCAGAGTGTGTCTTGATGCAGTTGTTCACAGTGTGTCTTGTTACAGTACTTCACAGTGTGTCTTGTTGCAGTACTTCAGAGTGTCTTTTGATGAAATGGTTCACAGTGTGTCTTATTGCAGTACTTCAGAGTGTTTCTTGATGCAGTGGTTCACAGTGTGTCTTGATGCAGTGGTTCAGAGTGTGTCTTGTTGCAGTGGTTGACTGTGTTTCTTGTAATAGTACTTCAGAGTGTGTATTGATAAAGTACTTCAGAGTGTGTCTTGATGCAGTTGTTCACAGTGTGTCTTGTTGCAGTACTTCACAGTGTGTCTTGTTGCAGTACTTCAGAGTGTCTTTTGATGAAATGGTTCACAGTGTGTCTTATTGCAGTACTGCAGAGTTATTCTTGATGCAGTGGGTCACAGTGGGTCTTGTTGCAGTACTTCAATGTGTGTCTTGATGCAGTAGTTCACAATGTGTCTTGTTGCAGTACTTCAGAGTGTGTCTTGATGCAGTGGTTCAGAGTGTGTCTTGATGCAGTGGTTCAGAGTGTGTCGTGTTGCAGTGGTTCACAGTGTGTCTTGATGCAGTGGTTCACAGTGTGTCTTGTTGCATTACTTCAGAGTGTGTCTTGAGGCAGTGGTTCACAGTGTGTTTTGATGCAGTACTTCAGAGTATGTCTTGATGCAGTGGTTCACAGTGGGTCTTTTGCAGTACTTCAAAGTGTGTCTTGAGGCAGGGGTTCACTATGTGTCTTGCTGCAGTACTTCAGAGTGTGTCTTGTTGTAGTCGTTCAGAGTGTCTTATTACAGTGGTTCACAGTGTGTCTTGTTGCAGTACTTCACAGTGTGTCGTGATGCAGTGGTTCAGAGTGTCTTATTACAGTGGTTCACAGTGTGTCTTATTACAGTACTTCACATTGTGTCTCGTTGCAGTACTTCAGAGTGCAGTGGTTCACAGTGTGTCTTGTTGCAGTACTTCACAGTGTGTGTTGTTGTAGTGGTTCAAAGTGTGTCTTGATGCAGTGGTTCACAGTGTGTCTTGATGCAGTACTTCAGAGTATGTCTTGATGCAGTGGTTCACAGTGTGTCTTGTTGCAGTACTTCAGAGTGTGTCCTGATGCAGTGGTTCACAGTGTGTATTGATGCAGTACTTCAGAGTGTGTCATGATGCAGTACTTCAGAGTGTGTCTTGTTGCAGTGGTTCAGAGTGTGTCTTGTTGCAGTGGTTCACAGTGTGTCTTGATGCAGTGGTTCACAGTGTGTCTTGATGCAGTACTTCAGAGTATGTCTTGATGCAGTGGTTCACAGTGGGTCTTCTTGCAGTACTTCAAAGTGTGTCTTGATGCAGGGGTTCACAATGTGTCTTGCTGCAGTACTTCAGAGTGTGTCTTGTTGTAGTGGTTCAGAGTGTCTTATTACAGTGGTTCACAGTGTGTCTTATTACAGTGCTTCACATTGTGTCTTCTTGTAGTGGTTCAGTGCGTCTTGTTGCAGTACTTCACAGTGTGTCTTGTTGCAGTACTTCAAAGTGTGTCTTGATGCAGTGGTTCAGAGTGTGTCTTGTTTCAGTATTTCAGAGTGTCTTGATGCAGTGGTTCACAGTGTTTCTTGTTGTAGTACTTCAGAGTGTGTTTACATGCAGTGGTTCACAGTGTCTTGTTTCAGTAGTTCACAGTGTGTCTTGATGCAGTACTTCAGAGTGTGCCTTGATGCAGTTGTTCGCAGTGCGTCTTGTTGCAGTACTTCACAGTGTGTCTTGTTGCAGTACTTCATAGTGTGTCTTGATGCAGTGGTTCAGAGTGTGTCTTGTTTCAGTACTTCAAAGTGTGTCTTGATGGAGTGGTTCACAGTCTTTCTTGTTGTAGTACTACAGATTGTGTATTGATGCAGTACTTCAGAGTGTGTGTTGTTGCAGTGGTTCAGAGTGTGTCTTGTTTCAGTGGTTCACAGTGTTTCTTGTTGTAGTACTTCAGAGTGTGTATTGATGCAGTACTTCAGAGTGTGTGTTGTTACAGTGGTTCACAGTGTGTCTTGATGCAGTGGTTCACAGTGTGTCTTGTTGCAGTACTTCACAGTGTGTCTTGATGGAGTGGTTCAGAGTGTCTTATTACAGTGGTTCACAGTGTGTCTTATTACAGCACTTCACATTGTGTCTTGTTGTAGTGGTTCACAGTGTGTCTTGTTGCAGTACTTCAGAGTGGGTCTTCATGCAGTGGTTCACGGTTTGTCTTGTTACAGTACTTAAGAGTGTGTCTTGATGCAGTGGTTCACAGTGTGTCTTGTTGCGGTACTTCACAGTGTGTGTTATTGTGGTGGTTCAAAGTGTGTCTTGATGCAGTACTTCAGAGTGTGTCTTGATGTAGTACTACAGAGTGTATCTTGATGCAGTTGTTCAGAGTTTGTCTTGCTGCAGTGTTTCACAGTGTTTCTTGTAATAGTACTTTAGAGTGTGTATTGATGCAGTACTTCAGAGTGTGTCGTGATGCAGTGGTTCAGAGTGTGTCCTGTTGCAGTGGTTCACAGTGTGTCTTGATGCAGTGGTTCACAGTGTCTCTTGTTGCACTACTTCAGAGTGTGTCTTGATGCAGTGGTTCACAGTGTGTCTTGATGCAGTGGTTCAGAGTGTGTCTTGTTGCAGTGGTTGACAGTGTTTCTTGTAATAGTACTTCAGAGTGTGTATTGATAAAGTACATCAGAGTGTGTCTTGATGCAGTTGTTCACAGTGTGTCTTGTTGCAGTACTTCAGAGTGTGTCTTGATGCAGTGGATCATAGTGTGTCTTGTTGCAGTAATTAAGAGTGTGTCTTGATGCAGTGGTTCACAGTGTGTCTTGTTGCAGTACTTCAGAGTGTGTCTTGATGCAGTGGTTCACAGTGTCTCTTGTTGCAGTACTTCAGAGTATTTCTTGATGCAGTGGTTCACAGTGTGTCTTGTTGCAGTACTTCACAGTGTGTCTTATTGCAGTACTGCAGAGAGTGTCTTAATGCAGTGGATCACAGTGTGTCTTGTTGCAGTACTTCACATTGTGTCTTGTTGTAGTGGTTCACAGTGTGTCTTGTTGCAGTACTTCACAGTATGTGTTGTTGTAGTGTCTCAAACTTTGTCTTGATGCAGTACTTCAGAGTGTGTCTTGATGCAGTACTTCAGAGTGTGTCTTCATGCAGTGGTTCAGAGTGTGTCTTGTTGCAGTGGTTCAGAGTGTGTCTTGATGCAGTGGTTCACAGTGTGTCTTGTTGCAGTGGTTCAAAGTTTGTCTTGTTGCAGTACTTCAGAGTGTGTCTTGATGCAGTGGTTCACAGTTTGATGCAGTACTTCAGAGTGTGTCTTGATGCAGTACTTCAGAGTGTGTCTTCATGCAGTGGTTCAGAGTGTGTCTTGTTGCAGTGGTTCACAGTGTGTCTTGATGCAGTACTTCAGTGTGTCTTAATGCAGTGGTTCAAAGTTTGTCTTGTTGCAGTACTTCAGAGTGTGTCTTGATGCAGTGGTTCACAGTGTGTCTTGTTGCAGTACTTCAGAGTGTGTCTTGATGCAGGACTTCAGAGTATGTCTTGATGCAGTGGTTCTCAGTGGGTCTTCTTGCAGTACTTCAAAGTGTCTCTTGATGCAGTGGTTCACAGTGTGTCTTGATGCAGTACTTCAGAGTGTGTCTTAATGCAGTGGTTCAAAGTTTGTCTTGTTGCAGTACTTCAGAGTGTGTCTTGATGCAGTGGTTCACAGTGTGCCTTGATGCAGTACTTCAGAGTGTGTCTTGATGCAGTGGTTCACAGTGTGTCTTGATGCAGTGGTTCACAGTGTGTCTTGTTGCAGTACTTCACAGTGTGTCTTGTTGCATTACTTCACAGTGTGTCTTGTTGTAGTGGTTCAGAGTGTCTTATTACAGTGGTTCACAGTGTGTCTTATTACAGTGCATCACATTGTGTCTTGTAGTGGTTCAGTGTGTCTTGTTGCATTACTTCACAGTGTGTCCTGTTGCAGTACTTGACAGTGTGTCTTGTTGCAGTACTTCAGAGTGTGTCTTGTTGTAGTGGTTCAGAGTGCCTTATTACAGTGGTTCACAGTGTGTCTTATTACAGTACTTCACATTGTGTCTTGTTATAGTGGTTCACAGTGTGTCTTGTTGCAGTACTTCAGAGTGTGTCTTGATGCAGTGGTTCACAGTGTGTCTTGTTGCAGTTCTTTAGAGTGTGTCTTGAAGCAGTACTTTAGAGTGTGTCTTCATGCAGTGGTTCAGAGTGTGTCTTGTTTCAGTACTTCAGAGTGTGTCTTGATGCAGTGGTTCACAGTGTTTCTTGTTGTAGTACTTCACATTGTGTCTTGATGCTATGGTTCAGAGTGTCTTATTACAGTGGTTCACTGTACTGCGCACATCATTGTCATCCCTAAAAATCCCATCTAATTCATATTACGCTACATAACATTCAAATGCACAGCGCTTGTAGAACCCCAGAAAACGGGAAACATTGAGAAAGGACAACTCACCTACTCAAGGTTCCTAGACCATGTGTGGTATTGTACCCAGGTATAATTATATCATATCAAGTGTATGTATTCATAGCATTAAGGATCACTCAGGGTAGGCATAAGATGAATGTTAAAGTCCAGTTGAGCCGGACTAGGGTACTGTAAGACTAAGTGTGGAGCAGGGTTTGAAGGTCCTACTATTTACGTCTGTGAGCGTGTAGCGAACCTAACTCCAACAGATATCATATGAAAATACATGAGAACAATGATCTGGAAAAAGGGATAAATGTATCAGAACTATGTGAGGTGTTGACAGTGATCTAGAAACTATACTGGAAAGGAAATATCGTGTATGCGTCGGTATGAATTTAATACACCTCGTAGCCTCACGTGACATATACCCACGACAGGTACAGTGATCAGAGAATCTGAGGTCTGTGTTCAAATAGTGCACTGTGTGAGAGGAGGATCCCTCATTACAGTTTTTAAGTGAAGTTGATACACCCCCGCCATGATCATTCGGCTTTTGTTTCAAGGCGCGTCATGTACCCGCCTCAGATGCCCGTTGATATTAAAATCCCAGGCATTTAACCAAGCACTAGCAAACCAAGACCTGACCTTAGTGTATAAGTTAGGATTAATATATGTGTTTATAAGAAATGAGTGACAATATACCGTAAAGTGTTCAGGTGAGAACCATAAGAAACAAAAATGTAAATTGAGGATTGGAAACTGTAGGCCTATGTGACGAGAAGCGGCGGGAAGCCGGCCTTAGTCTTTCCCGTTCTGCCGTCAACACAGGTCAGTGTCCTAGCGGGCTATATCCCGCCCTACAATTAAGGTTGATAAATAACAGTGACTACAGTTTAAAGCTTTGCCGGATATATAAGTGTGATAGGGATGTGTTAAGGGATGGGATAACCGCCCGTCAGGCATTATTGCTTAGTCTTTCCCGTTCTGCCGTCAACACAGGTGCCACGTGGTTGGGGTATCTTGCCGCCCAGCCGCCATTGTCTCCTGGAGCGCCACACCAGGTGGGGAATTACTCCCCACTATACCAGTCCACTATGAACCGGTGGATTCCCAGCGCACCACTCCACATGAATAGTCACAACTAAGGAGACCGTGAGAAACTGCGGTCGTCACTTGGAGCGACCTATAATACCAGGCGTAGAAATAGTGCTGGTATGTCTCTGAGTGAAGCCCCCGTCTTTACCCACCGAGGGCGGTGTGCGAACGAGGGGCCCGTTGTGTATACCTAAAAGTCACAAGGAGTCACATACTTGCAGGTATGGAGTGTAACAGGTGTGTTGCGATGGTGCTACTATGTATGATAACCGACGGTGCTACAAGCCACACCAGTGGAACAGTCTGATGTGTTAAGGGATATTGTAAGAAGGAACGACCGAGATACGGCGTTCACCGATTGTTGTGCAATAAGTGGGTGGATGACCCGCCAGTAATGTAGGAGTCTGGGGCCCAGTTGGGTAACCAAAATTCCGTTGTTCTTCTGAGGAAGGCCAGTTCATGTATGTTTTTTTTACCAGTGTGTTTTATAAGAAATAAATCAATGAAGACATGTTATGGTTCCACCCTTCTTTACCCTTATCGATCTGATCAATGGAAAACCTAACCCAATGCCTAGTTCACTCTGCCCGCTACCTAACGAGCTACATGCTGTCCAGAGGGGGTCTGGTGGCAGCGACCCTTAGAAATTAAGATTAGAGTTAAGTTATCCCCTTAGATTTAGTGACCCCAGATCTGGCAGTATAAATTGGTGGCTATAGCGGTGGGATGGTTTTTAATCATTGATCAAATCCGAGGGAATTGAAGTTGTGATTTAAAGTTGCAAGTATAGACAAGTATTTTAATGATGGATAATCTGATTTTTGAGTGATACTTGCAGGTGAATAACATTGATTTGAGTACAGAAATGTAAGAAGAATTTTTGAAAATTTATACAGTACTGAAGTCATGTGTGTCATTGTGTGTTTTGTGTTTGTGTTTTATCCAGTTTAATATGTACTAATACTTGCAGAAGTTGTGGATTAACTTTGGTGACGTTGAGGTAAGGGAGTCCACACTGTGTCTGAGAAGTGTCTCAAGTGGTTCACCTATGGAATACCATAGGACTTTCGGTCTCCAGTTGATGTGAGTTATAATTTTTGGTGCCATGTTAAGAGGTTGCATAGTGTTGTATTATACCATTGATCAATTAAGGTTGTAGTAGTACAGGAGAGTAGTTGTGTTAAGCGGTTCGTATTTGTCTTGGGCCGAGAGGTAGCACTTTAGGTCAAAATGGCTGAGTCAGTAGAACAGGGAAGTACCATAGTTGGGGACACATTGACAGAGAGATTGGAAGAGGCTTTGCTGATCAACGCGAGACAATACTCGGCGTTAGAAGAATCACAGACACAGGTTAAGGAACTAAAACAAGAACTCCAGGAACTAAAACAAGAACTCCAGCATGCAAAGAACCAAGACACTGATCTAGGGTATGGTGTAGGTAGGGACACAAACCCAACTGACCCACCGGCAGAAAGTGCCCACTCTGTACCACAATCAGGGAACGATACCACACACCCAGGTAGCCTTAGAGTTGATCCAGGGGTTCTGCCCAAACTAACGGACATGGCCAAGAGGGATGATAGGGAAACAGCCGTGTTCAACCTTAGTTATGTTAGAACGTTATCATTGGAAACACTAACAGGGCCGGATTCTGAGAGCCATATTAGAACTTTTTGTAGACAGGTAGAGTGGTTACTGAAGCAGGATGGCCATAGGGTAGAAGCGGCTCTAAGCCGAATGGAGTATTCCGTAGAACAGAGGGTTCTACAGGAATTGGATAGCAAGAAGATGTGGGATTGGAACACCCTTAAGCAAGCTTTGACAAAGTTCGACACAGGCCAGAATACTCTGAGTAAGGCATGGGAAAGTTTTATGAGAGAAGAATATCATGTAGAGGACGAGCCGGGAATATGTGTGGAACGAATGAAGTATAAGCTGGCAGCCATAGAGAGCAAGTTTGAAGTGATACAAGGGAAGGATCAGCTGATGAAAGATGTATTGTATACGGGATTGCCAGGGCAAATGCAGAGAGAGTTAAGAAGATACAACCAGTTAGGCATATCCTTAGAGCCTTTTTTGAATGAGTTGACAAAGTGTAGGGACTGGTATTTGAGATCACAGGGCAGGGGACAACAACATGTTAGACAGACCCGCCAGGGACCAGTACCAGAGGCTTATAGAGCCCAGGGGGACTATCGTAGGAACGAGACGGACGGAAGACCGGGTCGGAACACGAGGGGGAAGGAAAATAACACTCAAGGTTGGACAGGAAATGAATGGTGCGGATATTGTAGGAAGGATACCCATAGTCCGCATAATTGCCCCTCCAGACCCAGACCAGGTTCATGTTACGCGTGCCTGAGGATGAACTGTAAGAGTTATTTCGCCACTTGTCCAGGACGCCAAGCTAGGAATCCCCATTCGGGCCAATGACCACGACAGCCGTTCCCACGCAGTTCTCCATGTATTAAGTTACCTATATGTGGACATACTTGTCTAGCATTGGTTGATACGGGTAGTGAAGCTACTATCATTAAAGATAGCTTGGTTAGTGCCTTGAAGGTGGGGCCCATTAGGCCTTGTACCCAAAGATATGTAGCTATTAACGGGGAAGAGTTTAAGACCCTAGGCACTGTTGTCATCAGTGTACAGTTGTCCCGTAGGAAAAGAATCCGTCACCAAACCGTAATAGTGGAAGATAACATGTTGGATACTGATGTATTATTGGGAGCAGACATTTTAGGCAGATTTGGAGTTTGGTGGCATCACGAAAAAAATCAGTTCAGTTGGGGGGGTCATAAACAAGTTTATTGGACACCGAGTCATGGAGGAAAGTTGCGAACGGTTGTCAAAGTCAAACAGTTCACGAAGGCTTCGATCGTATCTTTCCCCAAGGAGCTAACTAGCTTACACATTGATAGGAAGACTAGAATAAGTGGGCACAGTTCTCAGATTAGGCCAGTTAAAGTGAAGGTAGGGGTAGGTCAGACCATAAGTATTAGATTTACGCATAAGGGGCTGAAACAACACCCGGATATGTGTGTGATAGTCCAAGATGATTCCTGCGTTTATGTTCCTATGAGTAATGTTTCAGAGCAGCCAGTTTGTTTGAGTCCGGGTGCGGTTTTAGGTGAATATGAAGTAGTTAATGATGAGGAATTCTGTTACTTTGATGATGAAGGGAATAATCTCGGAACTATCTCACACATTTATGAAGAGTTAGGTGAGGTAGGCCGGTCTGTAGACATACCCCTGTGCTCACCACATCACCTGGCCCTACAGAGAGAAGATGATAAGAGGTCTAACAAAATCCCCTTAAGACTGACGCATGATGTGAAATTCCCAACTCAATGCTTACTTTGTAGGGGTATGGAAAATTCCCCAGTCCACAAAATTAGACGAGCTCAGGAAGTACTAAATTCTATGGTACCAGACTGTGATGAAGTGACACGTGGGGAAACTAGACAGGACAAATTAAAAGAGTTAATTAGGACCCAGCAATGGCCACACTTAGATAGGGACATGCGGACACAGTTGCAACAGGTGGTAATGAATCATGATGCGTTGTTTGTATTAGGTCCAAATGAAATCGGCACCATTAAGGGTTTGCCAGCTAACATCCCATTGGTTAATGAACAACCTGTAAGAGGACCTCAGTATAGGTATCCCGAGAAAGCCAAGGGTACTATTAAAGAAATGATGAGAGACATGAGAGATAGGGACATCATTGAACCATCAACCGCTGTCTGGCTATCACCTATCGTGTTAGTAACTAAACCTAATGGGTCGAAACGTATGTGCCTTGATTTCCGAGCAGTCAACAAACACCTGAAAATAGATATACAACCTTTGCCAAGATTGGATGAATTAGTTGAGAAGGCTGCCGGAAATAAATATTATGCCACCTTAGATTTGAAGGATGCTTACTATCAGGTAATTCTTGACCCCCACAGTAGAGATATAACCACCTTCAGTGATGGGTATAATTTATGGCGGTTCAAACGCCTCCCTTTTGGTTTGTCAGCCAGCCCAGCCGTTTTTACGAGGGAAGTCAACAGGGTCTTAGCTCCTTTAGCAGAAGAAGATTGGGTCAGGAACTATCTAGATGATGTCATAGTGTGGGCTCCTGATTTCAATACCCTCATGGGCCGATTGGCTAAAGTATTTGACAGGTTTGTAAATATGGGAATCAAATTAAACCTATCTAAATGTCAGTTTGGTCAGAGACAAGTAAAATTCTTAGGACATATCGTTTCAGAGAAAGGCATTGAGCCGGATCCAGAGAATGTAAAAGCAGTAACAGACTGTAAACCACCCACTAATGTCAAACAAGTCCGACAATTTTTAGGGATGTGCGGGTTTTATCGTAAGCATGTTTCAAATTTTGCTAAGATTGCATATCCTATCACAGAACTCACTAAGAACCAAGCTGCCTTTGCCTGGACAGCTGAATGCCAGACAGCTTTTGACACGTTAAAGCGGACATTAGCTTCCTTTCCAGTACTAGTAAAAGTGGACATGGATAAACCATTTGAGCTACACAGTGACGCTAGTAATTTCTGTGTAGGAGCCTCACTAAATCAATTACAGGATGACGGTTCTTTGCGTCCTGTTGGGTATTTCTCTCGGAAGCTAAAGCCCGCGGAAACACGGTATTCCACCACCGACCAAGAAGCATTGGGGATAGTGTTAGCCTGTAGATTTTTCCATCATTTTCTGTGGGGTTCCCAATTCACCATCAAGACTGACCACCAGCCGTTAACGTCTGTTTTAACAAGAAAACTAAAAGTCAAAGAATGAATAGATGGATGTTGGAAATGAGGGATTACATATATAAGATAGAGTACAAACCTGGAAAGGCAAATCTAGTCGCGGACGCATTGAGTAGGCCGGTAGGGGCCCTAAGGAAAGTAGCCAGGGGTAGGATGGTAGGTCAGCTCCCTCAGCTAGATGGTTTAACGCCTCGGCAGTTAGGAATAGAACAAAGAAAAGACGAGAGGTGGGAAACACTGGCTAGTTATTTAGAAGGAGGACAGGTACCCAAACATAAATATCCAAAGACGACTATTGACAAATTTGAAGTCGCGGAGGGGGTATTGTATTTAGTAAAGGAACAAATTGACAAAGCATTGCTGTACTGCCTTGTAATACCTGATCATTTGCGTAAAGCAGCACTAGAGTGGGCACATAACAGAGAGGCCTCAGGTCACTTAGGACAGTGGAAGACTATAGCCAGAGTAGAAGGCCTTTTCTATTGGCCAAATTATCGCAGAGACTGTGTGAAATTTGTAGAATCATGTGAAGTGTGTCAAAGGTTCAAAGGGACGAAGGGGTTAGAACAGCAATGGCAGGGGATGTCAGAAGTAACTAAACCTTTGGAGAGAGTATCTGTGGACTTGACAGACTTACATAATAGTGCGAAGGGGTATCGCTATGTGTTGACCGTCATAGATCACTATTCTAGGTTTGTCAATTTCTACCCATTGAGAACCAAATCCACTCAGGAAGTGACCAGGGAATTTAGTAAATTCATTCATGTCTTCGGTAGCCCTGGAGTAGTCATTGCAGATAATGGAGGGGAATTTACCGCAACACAATTTAGAGAACTATGTAACGTAACTGGCATTAAGAACTATTTTACATTGCCTTACCACCCTAGAGGTAATAGTGTCACAGAGAGAATGCACAGGACCTTTAAAACAACACTTGCCATCATGTGTGAAGATAATCCACTTCAGTGGCCAAAATTTCTCAGTCCCGTGCAGTCGGCTCTGAACACGTCTGTCCATGCCACAACTGGAGTACAGCCTCATTTTGCTTTCTTTTCAAGGCATGTACAAAGACAAGTAGGAATTGACTTACCTATAATAGAGAGTGAGAGCAGTCACGAGTTGAAGGAAGCCCATAGGTTGATAAAAGAGGTGTCTGCCAGGATGTCGCGAGAGACCAGAGAGAGAGCAAATAGATCAAGAACGAACCAAACTATGCAGTTAGGAGAAACAGTATGGGTGAGGAATGAATGGCCCAACCCTGGGACCAGTAGGAAGTTGAATACCAAGTGGAAGGGTCCGTACACTATAACAGAAATTATACGAGATGGTGCCGCATATGAGTTGACTAACCCCTTGGATGAAAGTGAGGTAATAAAGAGAGCGGCTGAGAAAGTAAAGAGGTATGTAAGTAGAGACATGTTTGTTCAGCTGAATGAGTCCTTCCTTCCACCCTGTGATTCTTCCTCGGGGTCAGACGAAACAGATGAGGACAGTGATGACGGAAATGTGGAAGGTCAACCTGCAAGTAGATTCCCTGTGAGGCAGAGGAGACCAGTAGTTAGAATGGATTTGTAGGAAATCTAGTTCCAGAATATTGCTTCAATTGAATATTATTGGCTTTCCCGTTGTTAGGTTGATTTGTTGAATTATACAGTTTTGGGCGGGGGAGGCAGTTGCTCCGCTGGTTTGTCGGGATGCTTTTTGAAGATCAACTATTAGTAGTGGTCTCTATATTGTCAGAATGTTTTTTTTGGGTTGTTGACTTCGTCAGTCGTACTGAAGTCACCCCAACATTATAAATCCCAGTTCGTATGAACTGAAGTCCGGAAACCCAGTTGCTGCCTATGTTGTTGAAAGAAAAAATCTCAGTTTATGTGTGTCAAAAGTTTGTGGGTTGTTGACTTCGTCAGTCGTACTGAAGTCACCCCAACATTATAAATCCCAGTTCTTATGAACTGAAGTCCGGAAATCCAGTTGCTGCCTATGTTGTCGAAAGAAAAAAATCTCAGTTTATGTGTGTCAAAAGTTTGTGGGTTGTTGACTTCGTCAGTCGTACTGAAGTCACCCCAACATTATAAATCCCAGTTCTGAGGAACTGAAGTCCGGAGGTCCAGTTGCTGCCTATGTTGTCGAAAAGAAAAAAGCTCAGTTTATGTGTGTCGGAAGTTTTGTTTGGGTTGTTGACTCGCTCCGGGTGAGGGAGTCACCCCGACTTTCAAATGCCAGTTCTGTTGAACTGTGAGATAGAAAATACGGGTTTTGTGTTATGAGCCCCAAAGTGTATGTCTAGAAACATGGTTTTGGTGTTGAAAAGGTGAATTATTATTGAAAGGAAGTAGTAATCTGAGGAAGTGTCTGATGTAACTAATTCCCCATTCATAGACAAGAATTTAAATTCCTTAGGATATGTAATTTCATGCAGAGAACTTTTGTTGTAGATGTAATGTCAAAGAGTCACTGTTTATGTGCTGGTGCCAAAAGTAGGTTGAGGTATTACGCTGATGAACTGTTAAGGGAATGTTCCCTATACTATATTGTACTGAGCTAAGAATTGATAAGTTGGGGTATGTATAGGTGACGGAGACTCGAGTATGAAAAGTTTGTCTCCTTATAATTTTCTCTTTACTGATATATTGTATACCGAACTAGCAGGATTGTAAACGGTTGTCTGATGTATATGGTAGCGGAGACGCTCGTAGGAAACGTTTAAGTCTCCTTATGTTTTGTGTGTTGGATTAAGGTACTCTAATCCTGAACTATTAGGATGTTGTAAAATGTATGTACACTACAGCGTTAGTGCTTTGCATATTATTTCGCATAATATGAACCTTTGGGAGGGGAAGGCTATGTACTGCGCACATCATTGTCATCCCTAAAAATCCCATCTAATTCATATTACGCTACATAACATTCAAATGCACAGCGCTTGTAGAACCCCAGAAAACGGGAAACATTGAGAAAGGACAACTCACCTACTCAAGGTTCCTAGACCATGTGTGGTATTGTACCCAGGTATAGATATATCATATCAAGTGTATGTATTCATAGCATTAAGGATCACTCAGGGTAGGCATAAGATGAATGTTAAGTCCAGTTGAGCCGGACTAGGGTACTGTAAGACTAAGTGTGGAGCAGGGTTTGAAGGTCCTACTATTTACGTCTGTGAGCGTGTAGCGAACCTAACTCCAACAGATATCATATGAAAATACATACGAACAATGATCGGGAAAAAGGGATAAATGTATCAGAACTATGTGAGGTGTTGACAGTGATCTAGAAACTATACTGGAAAGGAAATATCGTGTATGCGTCGGTATGAATTTAATACACCTCGTAGCCTCACGTGACATATACCCACGACAGGTACAGTGATCAGAGAATCTGAGGTCTGTGTTCAAATCGTGCGCTGCGTGAGAGGAGGACCCCTCATTACAGTTTTTAAGTGAAGTTGATACACCCCCGCCATGATCATTCGGCTTTTGTTTCAAGGCGCGTCATGTACCCGCCTCAGATGCCCGTTGATATTAAAATCCCAGGCATTTAACCAAGCACTAGCAAACCAAGACCTGACCTTAGTGTATAAGTTAGGATTAATATATGTGTTTATAAGAAATGAGGGACAATATACCGTAAAGTGTTCAGGGGAGAACCATAAAAAACAAAAATGTAAATTGAGGATTGGAAACTGTAGGCCTATGTGACGAGAAGCGGCGGGAAGCCGGCCTTAGTCTTTCCCGTTCTGCCGTCAACACAGGTCAGTGTCCTAGCGGGCTATATCCCGCCCTACAATTAAGGTTGATAAATAACAGTGACTACAGTTTAAAGCTTTGCCGGATATATAAGTGTGATAGGGATGTGTTAAGGGATGGGATAACCGCCCGTCAGGCATTATTGCTTAGTCTTTCCCGTTCTGCCGTCAACACAGGTGCCACGTGGTTGGGGTATCTTGCCGCCCAGCCGCCATTGTCTCCTGGAGCGCCACACCAGGTGGGGAATTACTCCCCACTATACCAGTCCACTATGAACCGGTGGATTCCCAGCGCACCACCCCACATGATTAGTCACAACTAAGGAGACCGTGAGAAACTGCGGTCGTCACTTGGGGCGACCTATAATACCAGGCGTAGAAATAGTGCTGGTATGTCTCTAGGTCAAGCCCTCGTCCTTACCCACCGAGGGCGGTGTGCGAACGAGGGGCCCGTGGTGTAGACCTAAAAGTCACAAGGAGTCACATACTTGCAGGTATGGAGTGTAACAGGTGTGTTGCGATGGTGCTACTATGTATGATAACCGACGGTGCTACAAGCCACACCAGTGGACAAGTCTGATGTGTTAAGGGATATTGTAAGAAGGAACGACCGAGATACGGCGTTCACCGATTGTTGTGCAATAAGTGGGTGGATGACCCGCCAGTAATGTAGGAGTCCGGGGCCCAGTTGGGTAACCAAAATTCCGTTGTTCTTCTGAGGAAGGCCAGTTCATGTATGTTTTTTTTACCAGTGTGTTTTATAAGAAATAAATCAATGAAGACATGTTATGGTTTCACCCTTCTTTACCCTTATCGATCTGATCAATGGAAAACCTAACCCAATGCCTAGTCCGCTCTGCCCGCTACCTAACGAGCTACAGGCTGTCCAGAGGGGGTCTGGTGGCAGCGACCCTTAGGAATTAAGATTAGAGTTAAGTTATCCCTTTAGATTTAGTGACCCCAGATCTGGCAGTATAATACCATAAACACAGCATCATTGGATAGGATTTTTCGACTGCATAACTCTTGCAATGCATAGCATTGCAGATGCAATGCACTCGGTGTTAGCTACAAGCTGTAAAAAACTGTCACTCATTTGTGTTTGAACACGAAGCATCTCTCGAAGAAGATCTTCATCTTTTCGGGCAGAAGAGGTTCGTGGCCTCCTGCCACTTCTGCTGGTACTTGGCATTGGAGGTGAACCCATTTCACCAGTGGAATCACCAGTTACAGTTGACCTAACAGCTGTGGCAGAAGGGGTACTAGACCTACTTCGCTGTTCCGTGGTAGCAGCAATAGGTTGACGAGTATTGCTTGAACTACATGTTTCTACCTCATATGTCCCGGATGATGAAAATCCAGGAATGTTTGTAGGTGCTGAAGTTTCAGGTTCTAAATGCACAATGGGCACTGTGATATCATGTTCCTGTATATCCTCATTCAGAATGCAGGTTATAAAATCATCTTTCTCTTGAACGGGCCGAAACATAAATTCCTCTCGGAAACAACTACCGGTAGCTGTAAACCTAGCTCCTGAGGGTCCGGGGGTTGGTTCTCTTTCTTCTTCTGGAAAGAAATGTAGTATAATAGGTTGATTGAAGTCTATGTTAAGAGTATAATTAAAATATTACACTGTATTTCCAAATATACAAAAGCTTTTAGGAAAAATAATGGTTTGAAAAATAGTGTTGACCATCTAAATATATTTGTTTAAAATATTTTTAAATCTAAATATCAACTAGGCGTTAAATTTCTTATATTTGCACTTCTCAATTTTGTCCATTAACATACGAGTTATAACAACATTTAATATATAACTTAGGGAAGCAATAAACAAGCTAGAAATGAAACCAACTTACTAGTGTTGTTATTTTTCAAAATATATATATATGAAATCAGTATTTCCAAATCAAGATGTGAAAACATGTCTCCAAAAGTTTTTTTTAATTATAAAACAAGGACAGAAAAGAACAAAATATATCAGGGGGTTGGAAAAGTATTTTGACTGAATTACCATTAATAGGTTCTTCACTTTCAACATCCCCTGGAATCCCATGTATAGAGGCTGGATCTAATAGTTGAAGAATTGCTTCTTCAATTGCAGTGTATGTAATTTCAATTTGGGAGCCGCCACCTTGAAGAGAAAATATAAATAATAACTGTCTTACTGTGAGCTGTGGTTACATACACTATACGCTAACTATGTTA
The DNA here is from genome assembly GCF_018991925.1 of Homarus americanus. Classification (NCBI taxonomy): domain Eukaryota; kingdom Metazoa; phylum Arthropoda; class Malacostraca; order Decapoda; family Nephropidae; genus Homarus; species Homarus americanus. The sequence goes on from NW_024715455.1 coordinate 26,586, forward strand.
TATTTGGCAGAAATCATAGTTACAAAGGAATCTACTGAAATAGTTCCAACATTATAACCTAACCTATCATTGTAGCTGTAGCCACAAAAATTCTCCTTTATCTATGTCAAAAGTTAATTAGATTTAAGGTAACAAACAATAAATGGTAAAATAAGTCAAAAAAAATAGTCGCAGCCAGAAATTTTCAACCTGTATTAGTTGTAAACTCATAAGATAGAACATCCTTGCCTATAAGCCTAACAAAGTAAAATTTACATATTAATGTATACCAAATATGAATATAAATCTATTGATGAATGAAAATTAACGACATAAAAAAAGGAATTCTATGGCAACTTATACATTATGACCTTCATTACCGTCGGAAATAACGTAATTATTAATATGTAGTTTATAACAGTAACCAAACCTACCTAACCTAGCTTCCTTTACCAACGGGAGGCCTCCGCCGCCCTGCCACACAAACTCATATTAACTATCTCTGCTGTTCCACGTCAGTTGCGACACAATGACAAGTGTGTCTTAAAATTGTGTAATGTATATGATAGGTATAATAAGAAAATCCAAAAGTTGTGGGGAAATTATTAACAGTAGTACAGACTTCCCTGACTACCGGGTGGGAAGATATTGGAAGCATAATGTGTACTCTAATGGTAGACCCTGCTGCCATATGGCATCACGAAAATTAGGAGCAAGTCTAAGGTTGCTAATCTGACTAAATGTGTCATTTACACACAATTGCAGGGTCGCAATTGTTTCTCGTAATATCAACAACACAACATACATACTGTATATTGATTCTCACTTTTTGTGTTTTCATTTCGGTATTTATGGTTATTTATTATTAATATTATCATTAATAAAGAGGTATTTTTATTAATAGTACTAAAGAATTATTATTACAGGCCCCGACGTGGGTCAGTGACTGTGCCTGGGTTGGTTAATCCACGTAAAAAGAAAAAAAAAATTTAGGTTGAACGGTAAAGTTTTTACTATTTACTCACACGGAAAACTTCGAAGAACGATGTTTCTTTTAATGAATGTGCTCATATAAGGAAAATATGTGTATTCATTCACGATGGAGAGCCACCACACTACTTACTTCCTTGAGTTTACAAACACGTAAAATCGTACCAAGCCTCAGAAAAACCATAGTTAAGTTTGTTTCATATTATCAATCAATAACCACGCTAACAATATTATGACTTACCTGTTCCACCAGCATATTTCTTATCTTGTGCTGCTTTTTTCTTAACGCTAACACGAAGATCAGAAAACTTCCGCCGAATTTCAGTAACATTGCGGGTGACTCTACCAACAGCATTCACCGCATTTAACACTTCACCCCAGGCATGGTTTTTTAGTTGAAGTGTACATCTAGTTGAGTCCAACTTCCCTAAAATCATTTCTTTTCGTTTGGCTACCTCAGTCACAAGAGCGTATACTTCAGCCTCACTGAAATTAGGCCGTCTCTTCTTGGCTGGTGGTCCTTCCATGTTTACACAATAATATTACGTGCGTCGCTCTCAGCTGATTTCACCTTCTCTTGTGATTGGTTGATGATTTTGTTAACTGAGCGTTGATTGGCCAACGAGCATCTGCACTGACATCTACCGTCCGACAAGAGAACTTAATTTACAGGGTAAACACTAGAGTTATGAGAACTTATGGTAGTCTTACGGAACCATAATTAAATTTTGAGTATGCTAAATTTATGGTACTGTAAGGCTTCCACAATATATGGTACTGTATCATGCTGAAAAACGTAACTTTTGAGGTGTTTTGAGTATCCGGCCCCTTGACATTAGGTTATGCAGCTGGCAGCTTAAACACCTTAAACAAATTCACGTCTAGGTGGCCCTAGGGCCGGCCATCCTCGTTGCACGAGGAGCAACCATTATTTATTAATACCCCCCACATTTTTTTTTCTTTTGCATCTAATGTTAAGTATTTTTTTTTTGCTGGTTTTGGTTGTTTCCTGAATAATAAATAACATCTCTTATGTCGAAATGAAATATCACACCAATCCTGTTCTTAAAAACCAAGCACTTTAACCATATAATTACATCATATAGCTGTAGTATTATGATCTATTCACGATCAAACATTCTTCTTCACATTAGCATTCAGACCTTTGACTATAAATTAGCGATTCCAAACCGATGTGTGGCGCCAACTCTCTCACACACACAGATGAGAGATAGGCAGACTCACCAAGGAAGCATGTCTCTATCGCTCTCTGGAAACGAACTCGCAGTTACAGCTGTGTCCATAAATATAGTGTGCATAATAGTGTTACCTCAAATAAACTAAAAACACACAGCAGAGTTTC
>NW_024715456.1:0-2500 GCF_018991925.1 Homarus americanus
CATGGAGTGTTACCAAGGACTGTGTGTGTGTGCGTGTGTGTGTGTGTGTGTGTGTGTGTGTGTGTGTGTGTGTGTGTGTGTGTGGTGTGTTTCTTTTTTAGATATAATGTCATCTTCTTGTGTAAGTGATTTAACCCTTAAGTACGATGACTTAAACCCATGCATACAGAGTGTCGTCTTAACCAAGGGCATTGATCATCCTATTGAAGGGTTAAGTCCTCGCCTTCAGTAGGTGACGTCATCATCAACAAGGGTTCTTATTTATTTTTTAATTGGCTAACCTAACCTAACCTAACCTAACCTAACCTTTGCGACGTCGCTGAGTTCTTACCAACCGCCTCGCCCACACCCTGTCCTCACCTCACCCGTTCACATCCCTACAACCCCTCCTCCCCTAGACTCCTGTCCCCGGCCACCTGCCCCCTACACCCCTGTCCCCGGCCACACCCCTGTCCCCGGCCACACCTGCCCCCGCCCACCCCTGTCCCCGGCCACACCTGTCCCCAGCCACACACCCCGTCAACACCCCTGTCCCGGCCACACCCTGTCCCCGGCCACACCCCTACCCCCCGCCCACACCCTGTCCGCCACACCTGTCCCCAGCCACACCCTGCCCCCGCCACACCCCTGTCCCTGCCACACCCTTGTCCCCGGTTTCACCCCTGCCCCCTCCCACATCCCTGTCCCCGGCCACCCCTGTCCCCGCCCACACCCCTGTCCCCGCCCACACCTGTCCCCGGCCACACCCCTGTCCCCAGCCACACCCCTCCATCAACACCTCCTCCCACCCCTGTCTCACCCCCCCCACCCCTAAGCAGGCGCCTGGCCGAAGAAATCTAATTTAGCCTTCGACAACATTCTTCCTCCTCCGTCATTCTTACTTCTTCATTATTTGTCGTTCTTACTTTTTTTCTTCTTATATCCTCTTTTATCTTTCAGTCTCTCTTCCTTCCTTGTTCACATACCTATCCAGTTCTATTTGTTATATTCCCAGGTTCTCTTCTTCTTTAAGCGACAGTTGATTCTCTTTCTTCCTGTCATTCTTTTCTTACTTTCGTGTAACATTATCTGGTTTTCTCGATTATTCCTTCTTCGTTATTCTCTCTCTCTCTCTCTCTCTTTTCACTTGTTTGTTCGTATTTTCTCTTCTTACATTCCTTCCTTTCTTTCCCTTCTGTCTGTTTGATGTTCTCTTTTATCTCCTTTCTTTCATTCTCTCTTCCTCTCTTCTCTATTTATCATGAAGATTTATGAGAGGGGAACGGAATTTGGCTTGGTGTAAGTAACAGTGTGTGTGTGTGTGTGTGTGTGTGTGTGTGTGTGTGTGTGTGTGTGTGTGTGTGTGTGTGTGTGTGTGGTGTGTGTGTGTGTGTGTGTGTGTGTGTGTGTGTGTGTGTGTGTGTGTGTGTGTACATGTGCCGGTATGTTACAAAACCGTAAAAATAATGTCCAGGACATCCTTCCCCCTACACACACACACACACACACCACACACAGCCCTTGTTTTTTTTCTTGTTGGGTCATAATTGGATTTTGGTTCAACCTTCAGGTAAAACTCACCTTCTAAAGTAATTAACCTGATGAAGGACTCCTGGACAAGGCGTGACGGCAGGTGGAATTAATGCAATGCTAGTAGTTAATTCATTATCAGGAGGTTATTTGGGGTTAGGTTAGGTTAGGTTAGGTTATTTTGGGTTAGGATTGGTTAGAATAGGATTAGAGTTAGGTTAAGTTGTTAGATTAAATTAGGTTGTCCTTTTAACATAAACTAAAGTTAACCAATGGACACTGCTACAAAGCCAATGTTTTTTCTTAAGCAAATTAACTGCACGAAAAAAGTAACAATTTGAACTCTTTAAAAAACCGGGGAACATCGTCAAATATAATGTGCATTTTATTAGGGGTTTAGAATTTAGGGTGGGTGGGTAGGGTGGGTGGGTGGGGTGTTGGGGTGAGTGTCTGGGTGGGTAGGGGGGGGTGGTGGGGTGAGTGTCTCTGGGTGGGTAGGGGTGGGTGGGTAGAGTGGGGTGGGTGGGTGGGTAGAGTGGGGTGATCTGGGTGGGTAGGGGTGGGTGGGTGGGTAGGAGTGGGTGGGTGGGATTGGTGGGGGTAGGCAGGGGGACTATTGGGAGTCAACGCATTCTTAGGGACATTGTGGGGTGTATGTTCGTTCTTATGTATGTCAGGCTTCAGCTCGTGCACTCAAAACTGTCTGTATTTGTATGTATATTAGCGAACAACAACACAAACAAACAAACAAACAATTTAGGTATAGATAGATAGATAGATAGATAGACAGATAGATAGATAGATGGATAGATAACAACTGTAAGGTGAGTGACAGCTGTGTATTTAAAGAGAGAAACAGACAGACAGACAGACAGACAGACAGACAGACGACAGAAACGACAGACAGGCAGCAGACAGAGACAGACAGACAGACAGAGACAGACAGACAGAGACAGACAGACAGACAGAGACAGACAGACAGAGACAGACA
>NW_024715456.1:7500-40000 GCF_018991925.1 Homarus americanus
TGTGTGTGTGTATGTGTGTGTGTGTGTGTGTGTGTGTGTGTGTGTGTGTTTATGTTGTGTGTGTGTGTGTGTGTGTGTGTGTGTGTGTGTGTGTGTGTGTGTGTCAATGTTGTAGAGGTTTTGAATGATGTGTCTATGTCATGGTATATACTACAGGATCTGTGCTGTAGAGAGAGAGAGAGAGAAAAAATAATACAGAGAGAGAGAGCCATCGCCTCCGCCAGACGAAGGTAATTTAAAGACTGGCTGCCCAACTGACGACGGCCGGGTAATATTCTTTGTACTCGCCGCCCCCAAAGACGTGGTTTATATGGAGATTTCAAGCCTGTCGATTTCCTCGTTATCGCGTTGACTTACCCACAATCCCTGCCCTCTATTGCCCTTTACCTGTGTGGGGGGTGGTGGGGATGGGGGCCAAAAGGGAAGCCGAGTGTGGGAGGGGGGTGGGTGGTGGGGCTGGGATTGTTTTTTATGATTGAGTGAACTGACTTGATGAATGTTTACCTGTGTATTTTATCAGGTATATGGTGAGATATAGAACTACAGGTACAGTTAACTCCCATGCAGGTGGTTACAGTATCATACAGGTACAGTAATATCTGTGTCTTCTCACCTGTGGATGGTCAGGTGTGTGTGTAGCTGTGTCGGTAGAATCAACAGGTAGTCAATCAGCCGCAGGAGTAAATATAATCTACGGACACTGTCAGCCGTGTTTCACTTATTCTACAAAATCCTTTATTTATGGTTTCTGACAACAGGTGGTCCAGGTGGTCGTCTTATCCACCTGGTAGCCGCGGCCACAGGTCCACCCAGCTGTGAATGAGTACCTCACTTTACTGTTGAGGATGTGGAGGTGGTAGAGTGCAGTGCCGGTGTCCCTGCCTCTCAGTGTTCAGTGTGTTGTGTCTACATGTTGTTATGCCGATGGGAACCACCTTCTAGCAAGATAGCCGACATATTAAGATTGAATCCACTTTTTCCACTTAAGTAGCTACATCAGTTCCCATGTATAGAACAAACACACACTGTGCTTGACTACCTCTCACGCAGATGTGAATAACAAAGTGTGCGGCCAGACACACTGCCTCACACTCCTGTACTCAGGCAGTTACCATCAAGTTACCCTTTATGTATAGAACTAAACAAAGAATGTATTAGAAATACTGTGTAACATTCAGTGCCATAATACCCTGACCGCTGGGGTTAATTATACTGACCCTTTGTGAACTCTGTAATCCTTTTGCTCTACCGCTCACAGGATGAGTATGGGGTGCACAATAAACAAGCAGCTGTAAGTGGCAAAATTAAAAAAAAAGGAATAATTATGTTCTTTATAAGTTAAGACAGGTTAGGTTAGGTTAAGTTAGGTTAGGTTAGGTTAATCATTGAGGAGGGCCAGAAGGAGGCTGACCCAGCAGGGGGAGGACCAGACGGAGGAGGAACAGCAGGAGGGGGAACAGCAGGAGGGGGAACAGCAGGAAGAAGACCAGCAGGAAGAGGAACAGCAGGAGGAAGAACAGCAGAAGGAAGAACAGCAGGGGGAGGACCAGTAGGAGTAGGAACAGCAGGAGGGGGAACAGCAGGAAGAAGACCAGCAGGAAAGAGGAGGAAGAACAGCAGGAGGAGTTCCAGTGGGAGGAGGAACAACAAGAAGAGGACCAGTAGGAGGAGGAAGAGGACCAGCAGGAAGAGGAACAGCAGGAGGAAGAACAGAGGACGAGGACCAGTAGGAAGGGACCAGCAGGAAGAGGACCAGCAGGAGGAGGACCAGCAGGAGGTAGCAGGAGGAGGACCAGCCCAGGAGGAGGACAGAGCAGGGGGAAGAAGGGACTAACGGAGGAGGGGAGGACCAGCAGGAGGAGGACCAAAGAAAGACTGCTCGTAAATTCTCGACGTGGTCTTCCTCCTCCTCACTTCCTCCTCCTCCTCCTCCTCCTCCTCCTCCTCCTCCTCCCTCCTCCTCCTCCCTCCCCGCCCGCGTCAGCTCGTGATCCATCTTGCTGGAGACTCTTACCATGAGGACGTAGAGAGAGAGAAATTGGGGGTAGGCATGAAGAAATAGAGAAGAAAGAAAGATCGGAAGAGGGGAGAAGCGAAAAAAGAGAAATAACAAAGGGATGTGAAGAAAGAGATAAAGGGATGGAGCAGTGAAAAGATGGAGGGTGGGGTGAAGAGATGAGAGAAGAGGATAAGGAGCAGAGAGGGGCGAAAGAGGAACAATACTTCCCACATCCATTTTTTTCTCTCTCTCTCTCTCTCTCTCCCTCTCTCCTCTCTCCCTCTCCTCTCTCTCTCTCTCTCCTCTCTCTCTCTCTCTCCCTCTCCCCCTCTCTCTCTCTCTCTCCCTCCCCCCTCTCTCTCTCTCTCTCTCTCTCTCTCTCTCTCCTCTCCTCCCCTCTCTCTCTCCCTCTCTCTCTCTCTCTCCCTCTCTCTCTCTCTCTCTCTCCTCTCTCTCTCTCTCTCTCTCTCTCTCTCTCCTCTCATCTCTCTCTCTCTCTCTCTCTCTCTCTCTCTCCCTCTCTCTCTCTCTCCTTCACTATATTATCCGTCTTTCCCTCTACCAAAATCTTCAACAACGAGCTAAGAGGAGCCGGATATATTTTGTCCTGTGTCGTGTGTGTGTGTGTGTGTGTGTGACTGGAAGATTGACGGACAGACAGACAGACACAGACACACACACACACCCACACACACACACACACACACACACACCCACACACACACACACACACCCACACACAGAGCCTCGTGAATTCTTGTGACATTCTCCAGGTAAAGGAATATCATATTACACTCCTTCAGGCGACCTTGGCGGCGGTCCCAACTCTTCAGTGTGGATGTGTTTCACGTCACCACCCAGCGTCTGTATGGTGAGCCAGGAGAGCCCCGGGGCCGAGGAGAGAGAGAGATAATACTATAGGAGGTAACTTGTAGCCATAAATTATGTTGTTTGTAAAAAGCAAGAATCTGAAAGTTTAATAAGACAGACACAGAGCCCTCTCACCCTGACATATATTGGACACATATATCATACACCCATCTATTACGGCCACATGTTGAAGCTCTCTGCTAGAATGATATCACTCACCTCTAATAATGTTCATAAGTTTGGCTCATATTAGTATACATATTTTTCACGAGGACGGGATGATATTTTTCAAGAGGACGGGATGATATTTTTCACATGGACGGGATGATATTTTTCACGAGGACGGGATGATATTTTTCATGTGGACGGGATGATATTTTTCAAGAGGACGGGATGATATTTTTCACCAGGACGGGATGATATTTTTCGCGAGGACGGAATGATATTTTTCACCTGGACGGGATAATATTTTTCACCAGGACGGGATGATATTTTTCACCAGGACGGGATGATATTTTTCACCAGGACGGGATAATATTTTTCGCGAGGACAGGATGATATTTTTCACCTGGACGGGATGATATTTTTCACCAGGACGGGATGACATTTTTCACACCAGCTTAAAATATATTCACCAGTATGGACGATATAAATTTTCCCGGGTGATATCATTCAGCAGTTTATGTCGTTATCATGCTGTAGACGCCACCTTCCCTTCCTCCCTTGCAGCTCAAAAGACTCCCTTTGACCACACACACACACAGACACACACACACACGCGATGGAGGAAGATGTGTGTGTGTGTGTGTGTCGGAGCCAAGCAGCAGTGGACCGGCCGAGCTCTCCCCTCTACCCAACACCATCACAACATTTCACAATTTTCACTACCAGTTTGCTGTGTTTACTTTACAATACGTTTATTATTATTATTGCTGTTTGTTGTTTTCTTATCGTGGGTTAGTTTTGCTTTTGATGGCTTGTGATTTGTTTGCACACTGATATACACAATTTCACATTTTTCACAACCAATTGACAAGTAGTTCCGTTTGTTTGGACTGTTAGTTTGGAATATATTCAATCCTGCCAAGTTTTTATTTGTCTACGTGTTTGGTTTCTTGTCTACACTCAAATATAACACACACACACACACACACACACACACAAAGCCCTTTTCAATAAAAAACCGTTAATTATTATTATTATTATTATTATTATTACACACACACACACACACACACACACACACACACACAAGCTGTTACATCAGAATCACAGTGTATAGTAATGTTTTTTGTTTTTTTTTGGCCTGTACGACTTATCCAGCACAACATCGACCTTTCCTGACCTAACTAGTGGATGTTTACCGCCTCTGAGGGTCATTTTAGGTTACATTTTAGTCAGCTTAACCATCCGCCTCTGTTGACCTGACTGATCTGTGTTTTTTATAAGTGTGGCTTAAAGCAGTTGTTTACATGTGTTTTTGATGTGTTTGTTTGTTTGTTTGTGTGATGTCTATTTTTTGTTTGTTTATAGTTTGGTTTTTGTGTTTAATGTTTATTGTTTGATTGTTTGTTGCTTTATTTATTGTTTGTTGGTTGTTTACTTGGTTGATTTTGTATTCTGGTTTTTGCCATGATTGATTATTTTTTGTTTGTGGGAGTTTTTGTTTGCTTGCTTGCTTGCTTTCCTTGTTATTTGTTTGCTTGTATTTGTTTATTTATAACTTGATTCAACTTTCTTGTTTATTTCTAAATGTTGTTTATTTAGGTTAACTGATTAATTTCACTTTGTTTATCTGATTGTTTATTGTTTACTTGTTTGAATTGTTTTCTTGCCAGTTGTTTACACAGTTCATAACAACACGAACAGGTATTTAACTGAACAGACAGATGACTGATTGCTACTCTCGTCATAATAATAGCTTGTTAGGCCCTGATAGTTACAGTTTGTCAGCAGGTTACATAAATATACATATAAATATACATACTAATATACATACTAATATACATACTAATAAACCTACTAGTATACATATACATGGATACGGTATTGTGTAAAGTCATTAATGCGGCTACAAGAGATTGCTGGTTATATATGTATGGATATATGTATGAATTCATGGTTATATATGTAGGTTTAGTTATGTATAGTTATGTATTATTGAGGGTTTTATGTATTTGTGTATATTTATATCACGGTTAATATGGATAATCGTCCGGTTAGGTTAGGTTAGGTTAGGTTAGGTTAGGTTAGGTTAGGTTAGGTTAGGTTAGGTTAGGTTAGGTGCTAGAAGTTAGGTTAGTTAGTTAGTTAGGTTAGGTTAGGTTAGGTTAGGTTAGGTTAGGTTAGGTTAGGTTAGGTTAGGTTAGGTTACTGATACTATTCATTACAGACATGTTAGCTATATATGTTACGTTACATATATTAGTGTTACACGTAGATCTACATAAGGAAGCGTCTCTCACTGAACTGTTACTGTGACATGATTATTATATGACATTACTATTAATTATTTGGTATATCAGCAAATATAACTGTAGTATGACATATAACCAAATATGTGATATACTCTGATATACCTTCAAATATAACGTAATACAGTAAGAGAGAGAGTATACGAACACCTGAGAGGAATCCAGGTGAGGAGCAGGTGAGGGGTTAACAGGTGGTAAAGGTAATGAAAGTGTCCAAAGTAGGTGATAACTGTGTACACAACGCCGGGCTGTTGACGCTGTGGCCAGGTGGTGGGAGGGCGTGGTGGCTGGCACTTGAGTGGAGGATGACATGGTGGTGGTGGTGAGTGTGGTAGAGATGATGGAAGAAAGAAGTGTGGAGAAAGATAAAGGAAGGAAGTGGAGAAGGAAGTCAAGGTTAAAGGTATGCAATAGGTGTGTGTGTGTGTGTGTGTGTGTGTGTGTGTGTGTGTGTTTGTTGGTAAGAGAGGGTAGGAGGTAAGGTGAGGGAGTAACTGGCGATGGGAAGGATTCGTACCAGTCACTAGAGTGGGAGTAGAGTGGGAGGGGAGTGGTGGTGATGTGGGTCTCGTGTGTCGGATGGAAAAGAAGAATGATCAAGCAAAGGGGGATGGAAAGGAGAAGGGAAGGGGCATGAAGGAGGGAGGGCAGTGTAAATGAGGAGAATGAAGGAGTGTAAGTGAGAGAGAGGAGAACAAGGGCATGAAGGAGAGAAGAATATGTATAGGTAAAATGAATAACAGGGAGAGAGGGAAGGAATGCAAGTGAGTGGGAAAGAATGATGATATGAAGTGACGGAGAGAGGGGGAAGGAACAGGGAATCAATAAGGAAGGAAGGAAGAGGAAATGAAGAAGATTGAAATAATTCGATAAGTGGAAGAAGGCAGGAGAGGAGGGAGGAGTGGTAAGGGTCGACCAACACGGTATTATTAAAGCAATACAACAGCTGATCAGGTAAACATTAGCCCACGTGTCTTTTGTTAATGTTTTGGTGTTTACAAATATTTACAACTTTTTTAACATTATTTTATTTTTTAATATTTTTAGGGAATATTTTAAATGTTTATTCTGGTGTTACTTTATAAACTTTGTGAAATACAGTGTTAATGTTACGTAATACTTTCAATGTTTTATTTTGCATTGTTACTTATCTTTTAGAAGTGTGTCATTTGATGTTACTTAAATGTTTGGTATTCGTGTGATGCAGGAGAGAGAGAGAGAGAGAGAGGAGAGAGAGAGAGTCTTATAGTTTATCTTGATGTAACTGTAATTATCTCTTAATGTTTTCCTTTTCATGATAATTATCTTTGGGTAGGTGTGTGTGTGTGTGTGTGTGTGTGTATGTGTGTGTGTGTGTGTGTGTGTGTGTGTGTGTGTGTGTGTGTGTTTTTGAAAGTTAAGGTCTCTCTCTCTTCTCTCTCTCTCTCTCTCTCTCTCTCTCTCTCTCTCTCTCTCTCTCTCTCGTTCTCTATCTCTCATCTATTCTCTTTCTCTGTGTCTGTTTTTCATTTGTTTTGTCCATTAAGTTTTATACAGGTAAATTTACAGCACCTTTCATCACTTACACCTGAAGAAAAAAGTCCCTCTATTTTACGCTTTACGGGAGCATTAACACGGTATCCAATTAAGGTAATGGACACACCTGATAATCGTCACCAGGTGTAAAGATCCGTACAGGTGTGTTGATGTATACAGGTGTGTTGATGTGTACAGGTGTGTTGGTGTATACAGGTGTGTTGATCTGTACAGGTGTGTTGCTGGACGAATTGCAGTTGAATTTAGTACCAGTAACCGAATTTAATTTCCGGTCGACGGGGCGTAAACTGTTCTTGGGGGAAAAATACAATAGTGGGATTTTTAAGTAGAAATTAATCCATCCGTGAAGTGATTTTGTTTTGTTTTGAAAGGTGAAAAATCTCCTCCACTCGACTCTCTCTCTCTCTCTCTCTCTCTCTCTCTCTCTCTCTCTCTCTCTCTCTCTCTCTCTGTGAGTGTTCAGATGTCTCTTTTTAATTCTCTGGTGTCTCTGTCACTGTCTTTCCTTCTCTCTTTCTCTCTCTTTCTATCAATTTATCTATACTCCTTTCTCTATTTTCCTATTCATTTCTCTCTCTCTCTCCCTCTGTCTCTCACAGGTGGTATTAACAGGTAAGAGGTACTGTTGGTTGTTTACTCGGTGTGATAATTAGGTTACTACTACTACTACAACTACTACTTTTTCTCTTTTTCTTTTTTTTAAATGGCCTCCAGCCTCCCCCAATAGCCACACCTTCGCCGCCATTTTATTACCTTAAAATTAAATATCCTAATACATAAGTAGCTATCCTAGCTGTGTTGAGTTAGTTGAGCCGCAGATCTATGAGGCATTCAGTGACTGTTGCCTCGTAGTCAATATCTGCAACTGTTGTCGGCTTTAGGGCCGATACTCTTTCGTTCCCCTGAGGTAGAGCAAAGCAGACCTAAGGAGAGAGAAGGACAGTTGACATCTCATCCAGGCTGTAACATAACTTCTGGGCTGCTGCTTCTGTTCGGAGATCACCTCCGCGAGTCTGGCGTAGAAGCATCTTGCACTTGGTCCCATCCCACCAGAGGTTGTGAACACTACAGGAGTGAAGCTGCCTTGATCAACGTTCTGAATTCTCTCCCCGTATCCCCTTATCTTGTCGTTCTCGTTCCTCCTGTGTGCAGCATCGAGAGCAAAGTTATGGTGACATGCGGCCATGGGATAAAAAATCCTGATGTCGAAGAAGGGTCGCTGTCCCCGCGTCCAGAATCCTCGAGCACTGACGTCAACACGGGCTTCGTTAGATGTGTTTGAAGACCTATGTTGGAAATTCTCACCGTCCAATGGAAGGAGGGTCGGTTCTACCCTGACATCACGACAGATTTCGTTCAACATATTTGCTGTGAGATCCCTTACTTCGTCATGCCTCATGCATATGAAGCCCCCTTTCTTGCACACCATGGCGTGATCGACGTCATAGGAAGAGCCACACACGCATTGGGAGGGCAAATCTTCTACTGGCCTATCGTACCTTAGAGCAATGGCATCTGTAAATTCTTGTTTATTGAGACTGAAACCATTTGCCCTTATTGAAACGACTGGTTAATTCCAATGTTAACCAGGTTGGTTCACATATATTCTATTGGGCTTTAGTAACGAAACCCAATTGAAGTTTCTTGTTTTATTAGAAAAGTATTATGTATATAATTCCTGAGTGTAGATCAACCGTAAGTTCCACTATTTATGAGTGTGATGAGAAAGGGACGGCGTTTATGTATATAAACGTGAATCAACGTCCGTTCGATATTAGTTGGTGTGAGTGACTTTGAGTAGTGACCCATCGAGGGAGAACGGTATGGGTACTTCGTCCCCCCTCGAGGGAAGATGGAGCCATCCACTGCAGCTCTCAAATAACGTCTTCCTCTAGTCAAGGATATCAAACTATTGCTCGCTTCAGGTGGCCAGAGAGCCGGCTACTTATGCTTTTACTCAGCATAGTATGACGCAGCTTCCCGTGGGCACGCCTTATCACATGTCACCTCATAGCCAGTGGAAAGTTACAGGGGATGAATCTGAATAGAAATCAGATGTAAATCACCCATTTATATAATACTTCTGTTGATGAGACAGGGGCCATTACTTTATCGGTAACGTAGTTAACCAGTTCGAGGTGCCCACCTCCTGCGCTATAGCTACTGTTTTTTTCTTCTTCAAATTCTCTGGTACTTGCAGCATCAGTTGCTGCAACTTATCACTTTGACTGTGCTGTCGTTCTGTTGTAATGGACCGTCGAATCTTGTTTACTTCGCTGGGATCCACCTCACCTGTTGCGTTCTGAGCTATTATGTGGTCCGTGAGGGCTGCCGTGAGATTAACTGAGTTTTGATGTTCAGTGGCAGCAATCTCCTCTGGATTGGCTAGTCCCATTCCTCCCAGTCTCGGTGGTAGTGCAAGGAGTGATCTTTCTGCTGGGGTTAAGTGAAGATGTTTCACTAATTTGGGAATGAAATTGACGTTGATAGCTTCTTCCAGAGGGTGGAGGAGGGGTCCGATATCAGGGATAGTGCGCATCAGGTAGTTCCAGCGATGCTTGACTCCATGGGTGAATACCGCAAAAGCCGCTTGTGGCTCTGTGTTAGCAATCTCAGACAGAGCTTGGATTTTCCTAACCCACTCATTCACCTTTCCCGTTACGTACTCGGTCTTGAAGACCGTCGTGCCGATTACTGCTCCTAGGTGTCTTTGTCCATCCTTTGTTATTTTGACCTCACTTCCACCGAACACCTCCATTGCCCGTTCATAATGTTATGGCTTCACAATGAGGAAGGACTTTCTGGAATTTGGGTGGTACCCTATTTGTGGACCATATGCTGTTATCAGTTCCCACCACTTTTTGATGTCCTCCACTTTTCCTGCTCGTGTGAGGTCGTCAGCATATGCCACTTGCTTGACCTCGGTTGTTTCAAATTTTATTGTGTGTTAGAGCACGGATAAACCTATTGCATACATTGCCATTGCAACAGGGTCCCCCTGCTTTGTTCCCTCAGTTGACTGTATGATGGTATCACCTCTTAGAGCCTTGATGTTTACTATATAGAGGTTTAATGGATTCCTATAGGGGTTTTCAACATACATTGCAAAGCTTGGACACTTGATCTTGATGTTGTGCAGTGCGGCCTTGCGGTTAAGTATGTTGAATGCGTTGGAAGCGTCCACCAGGAGAAGTCTCACAATCACGCTGCTCAAATATCGTTCTCATGGCGTGAATGGCCGCTTCCCCGCCAGCCTGGTGGCCAGCACAAACTTGCAGGTTCCCTGCCGCTCCCCTGACATCGTCCTTTACCACCTCCATTATGCATTTCCCGATGATCCGCCTCAGCACTTCCCCCACCCCTATAGGCCTACATCGTGGATTCTTATCCAAGGGAATGAGGCGGCAGGCCGTCAGAGCATGGAGGTGTTGGCAGCACGAGGTTGCTAGCTTTCTTGCAAGGGCGGCAATGGCAGTGCAGAGATCACTTGCTACGGGGCCAAACTTGTTAGTGCTAAGGATGACTCTCCAACCGTTTGCATCCAGACCTGAAGGGTCGGCTCCTCCTCGAGTCTTCAGTGCTTTTTTCCACATCATCCCTCCTGTTATTTTCTCGAACAGGACAGCATTTGGTGGGATATAGTCACCCTGGAACCTGATGCCTTCATCCTCACTTGCAGGGGGATGTTTTTCCTTCAGTTGTTTTATTGTATCTCTGTTTATTGGTAGAACGCCACCGGAGGATTCCTCTGTGAGAGATCTTACCGCCAAAGACACTTTCCCCACACGCATTTTGTTTCCAACCTTTCTTGCAACGTCATCGGTGTTTTGCTTTCCGCCTCCTATAAATTTTAGTCTCTCCTGCAGTGTTCTTGCTTCACATAGGAGATCATCTAGGGCCCCATTCTGCCACAATGTCAATCTTCTCTTCATTGCTGCCACATTTTCTCTGTGCTTAGTCCTTGTCTGTGTCCTCTGACAGAATAGATGTGGTATTATTGCCAGTGTTCGAAGAGCTAAAGGGGCAAGGAAGCTGTCCCGAGTGAACTCGGTTATGAGGCGAGTCATCTCCCGAAAAATTTCTTTGGTGGCCGCACACTTGGGTGGTTCAAACAGGTTTGCTGGCGACCACCTGACAATTTCTGAGTATGTTTCTTTAATCCATTTGTCTGCATTTTCCATCGACATGCCATTTCACTGTGGTGGCTGTCTGCCATTCACCTCGTGGGCATCTGCTCCTATTGGAGCAGCGTTTATTGGTACTACAATCCACACATCAGAATGATACACCGGGAGCAGGAATTGTCACACCTAACACTTGTTTATATAACCTTGGCAGAAATAACCACTATTTGTATGGTCGCACTGAAGTAAGATTAGTTATATATACTCACTTGGTTGACTATCACTACATGAAGTGACCGTTACTACTACTACTAAAACTTTGTTAATAATAATAATAATAATAGTAATAACAACTACAACAACCAGATCATCCAAACACATTACCAGATAATAGATTATACAATTATGTAACTATAATTACATAATCTTGACCATAATTAATTACATAACTGGTGGAGTTTTTTTCTCTAATTACCCAAACGATTATCATGATATAATTCCTTACCCTTGACCCGTTAGAAAGGGTGTACGCGTGTTGATTGGTTATTGATAATCTCGTGCGATTATTCATGATTAGATTGTAATTCAGGTAAAGGTGAATTATTCTCTTTGTGTGATAATTGGCCTCTATTGTTTGGTTCAGTTCTTCAGATGTTTGTGTTTTGGTAATTATCAGTGAATTATTGATGATTAGAGTGTAGTAGTGTGTTTGTGTCTGTGTGTGTGTGATTTCTTGTGTGTGTCTGTATATGTGTTTTGTGTATGGGTGTGTGTGTGTGTGTCTGTATGTGTGTGATTTTTTGTGTGTGTCTGTATATGTGTTTTGTGTATGGGTGTGTGTGTGTGTGTTTGTGTGTGAGAGAGAGAGAGAGAGAGAGAGAGAGAGAGAGAGAGAGGTAAACATTCATTATCACCCTCTTACAATACCCATAAAATCTTTCAATATTTTTTCTCACTTGTTTGTTTGTAACACCGAGGAAAACATAATCCAACTGGACAAAATACTACCGGACAAAATCTCATTGGACATAAAGACCATTGGACAAAATAATGGACATAATTTCACGTGTATATCAAGGTCATTGAATAAAATACCGGACAGGATCTCACTGGACATTAAGGCCATTGGACAAAATCTTATCGGACAATATTTCCCACTCTTGGACAAAATCCCTCCTGCCAAAGAAGAAGGTTAAGTTGGTTTAGTTTGGTTAGATAAGGTTGGTTTAGAACTTTAGGTTAGATTACATTATGTTTGGTTGGATTAGGTTAGGTTGGAATAGTTAGAGTGCGTTGGTGTAGCTTCAAAGTGCAGTGCGTTATGTAGTGTTAAGGTAGAGTGCGTTGGTGTAATATTAAGGTAGAGCGCGTGGGTGTGGTGTGAAGGTAGATTATGTAGGTGTAGTGACAAGGTAGAGTGTATGGGTGTAGTGTCAAGGTAGAGTGCGTTGGTGTAATATTAAGGTAATTGTGTGGGTGTAGCGTCAAGGTAGAGTGTATGGGTGTAGCGTCAGAGTAGAGATGTAGCGTAAGGTAGAGTGTGGGTGAATTTAGAGTGCGTTGGTGTGGTTAAGGTAGAGTGAGGCTGTAGCGTGAAGGTAGAGTGCGTTGGTATAATATTAAGGGAGAGTGTGGGTGAAGGTAGAGTGTTGGTGTATTGGAGAGGTTGCGGTGTGGTATTAAGGTAGAATGCGTTTGTGTAATATTAAGGCAGAGTGTAGTGTAAAGTAGAGTGCGTGGGTGTAGCGTGAAGGTAGAGTGCGTTGGTGTGGTATTAAGGTAGAATGCGTTTGTGTAATATTAGGGCAGAGTGTAGTGTTAAAGTAGAGTGCGTGGGTGTAGCGTCAAGGTAGAGTGCGTTGGTGTGGTAAGAAAGTAGAGTGTGTGGGTGTAGCGACATCCCTCAAGGGGGTAACATCGACCCATACAGCTAAATCTTTTAACCCACCGGCGGTCGTCTCATACCCGACCGTGATTGGCTACCTCACGGATGACTGAGAACCCATCAAATGTACTGTAATGACGCAAGGGGTAATATGACTTTATCTGATTGGCTAAACTCATGGGTGGGTGAGAACCAATCAGGCCAAGGGAACTTTTGTGGGGGGGGAAGAGGGGGTGTGTTTAGAGTTGAAATATAAACACGATTTTTATGTTTAGTTCAAAAAGTAAAGTTTGTTTTAATTAAGCCTCAGTAGATGTGTATATGTATATTGTGTATATAAATTACTCGCGGTGTGTATATATTGTGTATGTAAATTAATCCCAGTGAAATTTAGTGACTTCAACTGCGCAAAAATGTTCTCTTTAACCCTGTGCGTAGTGTGGTCAGAAGTGCGCATGATTTTAAGTTCATTATTGTTTCTCTTTTAATTATTTCTTTATCGGTGTGTTATTTGATTATTCTTATCTATTTATCAATTATTTACATTATATTTCCATTTAATTATTCAGTTACATTTACTCACTTATCTCTACATATTTGTGAATTTATCCATTTATCAAGTTATTTCCCTTTATTACTCTTAGCGAGGAATTCCAACACGTGTAAAATTTAATGCGAGAGCAATAAATATTTCTCACGCATATTTCACATTTTTTTTACGTAACCCGAATTTAGGACGAATGCATAAACGAAATGGTAACTAAATCGTTCATATACGCTCATAAATCATCTTTTTTTTGTTGCGTAACCCGGATTTAGGATGAGTGTTACGAGTTTAACTAAAGGAGAGTGACATGTCGACAGGTCAGTAATTACCCGGATGGTGGTGTGAGAGAGAGAGAGAGAGAGAATTTAAACTTAAACTGACTTAACCTAAGCCACTCTAACTTAACCTACATTAAAACTAACCTAACCAAATTTATCCCAATCATATCTTACACTAACCTAACCTAACCTAACCTAACCTAACCTAACCTAACCTAAACCTAATGAACCTTGAGTAACGTCACCTGACCCTATTCCTTCTTCTTCTCCTCTCCCTCTTTCCTCCCACACCACACCTCTCCATCCTTCCCCTCCTCCTCCTCCCTCCTCCCCATTCTCTTACCTTCCCCTCCCCATTCCCTACTCCCCACTCCTCCCACTTCCCCACTCCTCCCACCCCTGACTCCCTATACTGCACTGTCAGCTTTTTCTGTGACAAGAGGCCACCCTACACACAGGGGTTTGTGCCATTCTCGGTGGGAGGGGAGGGGTGAGGAGGAAGGGTAAGGGGTGGGAGGGGAGAGGGGGAGGGGGGTGAGATGGATGACCCAGGATCTCAGTGGTGAGGTTGTGTGCAGGGAACACCTCTCAGGCAACAGCAGTAGTCAGACTCGCTCCCTGTAGAATTGGCCCATTAGTTCACGCGGTTTGTGCACCGTCAAGGGCATACCTGGCGAGGCAGTTTGAGAGAAGAGAGAGAGAGAGAGAGAGAGAGAGAGAGAGGAGAGAGAGAGAGAGAGAATATTTTTTGAGGCTCTGATGATGAAAAGTTTAGTCACAATGCATCCGTTGGAACTTTACCAGACACGGACAGACACGGACATGGATAGTTACGGACATAGACGGACACGTACTGGACAGATACGGATACGGACAGAGAGGACACGGATAGTTAAGGAAATAGACAGATACGTACACGGACATGGGCAGATACGTACATAGAGACAGTTACGGACATTGACAGACACGGACACGAGCAGACAGCACCAGTAAGAAATAATAACGTACTGAACTATCGCGTGGAAGATTAATCCATATTATTACCAAGAACTGTACGATCGCCAACCACGGTCACCCAAACAACCACGGTCACCCAAACAACCACGGTCACCCAAACAACCACGGTCACCCAAACAACCACGGTCACCCAAACAAGTACCGGACCTGACTGGATTGACCTTCACTGAGCCAGGTGCGACGACGTGTGGTTGGAACGGTATAGTTCACTCGACTACACTTTGGCTATACCGGTGTGGCTATACCTGGTGTGGCTATACCCGGTGTGGCTATACCTGGTGTGCCTATCTGGTGTGGACTATACCCGGTGTGGCTATACCTGGTGTGGTGATCTGGGGCTATACCTGGTGGTTATACGGTGTGGCTATACCTGGTGGCTATCCCTGTGGTTATACCTGGTGTGGACTATACCTGGTGTGGCTATACCTGGTGGTTATACCTGGTGGCTATACCTGGTGTGGTTATACCTGGTGGTTATACCTGGTGTGGCTATACCTGGTGTGGCTATACCTGGTGTGGCTATACCCGGTGTGGTTATACATGAAGTATACCTGGTGTGGTAACCTGGTGGTTATACCTGGTGTGGCTATACCTGGTGTGGCTATACCTGGTGTGGTTATACCGGTGTGGCTATACCTGGTGTGGCTATACCTGGTGTGGCTATACCTGGTGTGGCTATACCTGGTGTGGCTATACCTGGTGGTTATACCTGGTGTGGCTATACCTGGTGTGGCTATACCTGGTGTGGTTATACCTGCGCTATACCGTGTGGACTATACCTGGTGTGGACTATACCCGGTGGCTATACCTGGTGTGGCTATACCTGGTGTGGACTATACCTGGTGTGGCTATACCTGGTGTGGTTATACCTGGTGTGGACTATACCCGGTGTGGACTATATCCTGGTGTGGCTATACCTGGTGTGGTTATACCTGGTGTGGCTATACCTGGTGTGGCAATACCTGGTGTGGACTATACCTGGTGTGACTATACCTGGTGTGGCTATACCTGGTGTGGTTATACATGGTGTGGCTATACCTGGTGTGGCTATACCTGGTGTGGTTATACCGTGGCTATACCTGGTGTGGCTATACCTGGTGTGGCTATACCTGGTGGCTATACCTGGTGTGGACTATACCGGTGTGGCTATACCTGGTGGCTATACCTGGTGTGGCTATACCTGGTGGACTATACCGGTGGACTACCTGGTGGCTATACCTGGTGTGGCCATACCTGGTGTGGACTATCCTGGTGTGGACTATACCTGGTGTGGCTATACCTGTGGCTATACCTGGTGTGGCTATACCTGGTGGACTATACCTGGTGTGGCTATACCTGGTGTGGCTATACCTGGTGTGGACTATACCTGGTGTGGCTATACCTGGTGTGGCTATACCTGGTGTGGCTATACCTGGTGTGGCTATACCTGGTGTGACTATACCTGGTGTGGACTATACCTGGTGTGGCTTATACCTGGGGGTTATGCCTGGTGTGGACTATACCTGGTGTGGCTATACCTGGTGTGGATATTGTGGCTATACCTGTGTGTGGACTATACCTGGTGTGGACTATACCTGGTGTGGTTATACCTGTGTGGCTATACCTGGTGTGGATTATACCTGGTGTGGTTATACCTGTGTGGCTATACCTGGTGTGGACTATACCTGTGCATACCTGGTGTGGCTATACCTGGTGTTATACCTGGTGTGGCTATACCTGGTGTGGAATTATACCTGGTGGCTATACCTGGTGTGGTTATACCTGGTGGGCTTCCTGGTGGGACTATACCTGGTGTGGCTATACCTGGTGTGGACTATACCTGGTGTGGCTATACCTGGTGTGGCTATACCTGGTGGCTATACCTGGTGTGGACTATACCTGGTGTGGCATACCTGGTGTGGCTATACCTGTGTAACCGGTGTGGCTATACCTGGTGTGGTTATACCTGGTGTGGTGACTATACTGGTGTGGCTATACCTGGTGTGGCTATACCTGGTGTGGACTATACCTGGTGTGGCTATACCTGGTGTGGCTATACCTGGTGTGGACTATACCTGGTGTGCTATACCTGGTGTGGACTATACCTGGTGTGGTTATACCTGGTGTGGCTATACCTGGTGTGGCTATACCTGGTGTGGAACCTGGTGTGGTATACCTGGTGTGGCTATACCTGGTGTGGCTACCTGGTGGCTATACCTGGTTATACCTGGTGGACTATACCGGTGGCCATACCTGGTGTGGCTATACCTGGTGTGGCTATACCTGGTGTGGCTATACCCGGTGTGGCTATACCTGGTGGCTATACCGGTGGTTATACTTGTGGCTATACCGGTGTGGCTATACCTGGTGGACTATACCTGGTGTGGGCTATACCTGGTGTGGACTATACCTGGTGTGGCTATACCTGGTGTATATACCTGGTGTGGTTATACCTGTATATACCTGGTGTGATTATACCTGGTGTGGCTATACCTGGTGTGGCTATATACCTGGTGTGGCTATACCTGGTGTGGCTATACCTGGTGTGGTTATACCGGTGGCTATACCTGGTGTGGCTATACCTGGTGTGGCTATACCTGGGTGGCTATACCTGGTGTGGACTATACCTGGTGTGGTTATACCTGGTGTGCTTATACCTGGTGGCTATACCTGGTGTGACTATACCTGGTGTGGATACCTGGTTGGCTACCTGGTGTGGCTATACCTGGTGTGGACTATACCTGGTGTGGCTATACCTGGTGTGGCTATACCTGGTGTGGCTATACCTGGTGTGGCTATACCTGGTGTGGACTATACCTGGTGTGGCTATACCTGGTGTGGCTATACCTGGTGTGGCTACCTGGTGTGGCTATACCTGGTGGTATACCGGTGTGGCTTGGTACTGGTGGGTATACCTGGTATACTGTGTTATACCTGGTGTGGCCATACCTGGTGTGGCTATACCTGGTGGCTATACCTGTGCATACCTGGTGTGGCTATACCTGTGGACTATACCTGGTGTGGCTATACCTGTGGCTATACCTGTGGACTATACCTGGTGGGTATACCTGGTGTGGACTATACCTGTGGCTATACCTGGTGTACATACCTGTGGCTATACCTGGTGTGACTATACCTGGTGTGGCTATACCTGGTGTGGCTATACCTGGTGGCTAACCTGGTGTGGACTATACCTGGTGTGGCTATACCTGGTGTGGCTATACCTGGTGTGGCTATACCTGGTGTGGTTATACCTGGTGTGGCCATATCTTGACCTGGTGGACTATACCTGGTGCCATACCTGGTGTGGCTATACCTGGTGGACTATACCTGGTGTATACCTGGTGTGGCTATACCTGGTGGCTATACCTGGTGTGGCTATACCTGGTGGTATATACCTGGTGTGCATATACCTGGTGTGGCTATACCTGGTGTGGTTATACCTTGGCTTACCTGGTTGTGGCTATACCTGGGTGGCTATACCTGGTGTGGCTATACCTGTGTGGACTATACCTGGTGTGGTTATACCGGTGTGGCTATACCTGGTGTGGCTATACCTGGTGTGGCTATACCTGGTGGCTATACCCGGTGTGGTTATACCTGGTGGCTATACCTGGTGTGGCTATACCTGGTGTGGACTATACCTGGTGTGGCTATACCTGGTGTGGCTATACCTGGTGGCTATACCTGGTGTGGCTATACCTGGTGTGGTTATACCTGGTGGCTATACCTGGTGTGGCTATACCTGGTGTGGCTATACCTGGTGGCTATACCTGGTGTGGCTATACCTGGTGTGGCTATACCTGGTGTGGCTATACCTGGTGTGGCTAACCTGGTGTGACTATACCTGGTGGCTATGTGGCTATACCTGGTGTGGCTATACCTGGTGTGGCTATACCTGGTGTGGCTATACCTGGTGTGGCTATACCTGGTGTGGCTGGCAGGCGGTGGTGTTTAATAAGGCGACGCATTGTGGTGTTGTGCAATGTTGTGAAGATGTATTGGTGTTGTTATTATTATTATTATTATTATTATTATTATTATTGTTATTATTATTATTATTGTTATTATTATTATTATTATTATTATTATTATTATTGTTATTATTATTATTATTGTTATTATTATTATTATTATTATTATTATTATTATTATTATTATTATTATTATTGTTATTATTATTATTATTATTATTATTATTATTATTATTATTATTATTATTATTATTATTGTTATTATTATTATTATCATTATTATTATTATTATTATTATTATTATTATTATTGTTATTATTATATTATTATTATTGTTATATTATTATTATTATTATTATTATATATTATTATTATTATTATTATTATTATTATTATTATTATTATTATTATTATTATTATTATTATTATTATTATTATTATTATTATTATTATTATTATTATTATTATTATTATTTATTATTATTATTATTATTATTATTATTATTATTATTATTATTATTATTATTATTATTTTATTATTATTATTATTATTGTTATTGTTATTGTTATTGTTGTTGTTATTTGTCGTTGTTATTATTATTATTATTATTATTATTATTATTGTTATTATTATTGTTGTTGTTTGTTTGTTGTTAAGTGTTTGCTGTACATATTTAAACGCAGAGGACATTATACACACACACGTACACACGCACATTATCAATACACTGTCTACTACTGGCACCTACCACCATCAAGCTGTAACTTACCACCAGTCACCACCATCAAGCTGTAACTCACGACCAGTCACTTACCACCATCAAGCTGTCACTCAACACAATTAAGCTGTAACTCACCACCATCAAGCCTTGGCTCACCACCTCCAGTCACCACCACCATTAGTTCTTGTAACTCCACCAATGCTGTAACACCACCTCCATCAAGCTGTCACTCAACACCATTAAGCTGTAGCTCACCACCATCAAGCTGTAACTCGGGCGGCAGCAGACCAAAGCGTGGCGGGGATTCTGTGGCGAAGCTTTGATGTGTGGAGCGGGTGGTCGACAAGGCGAAGGGCTCAGACCAAGTGACTTAGGCAGACTGAGGCTCTATATGATCTGTAGACTCTGGTGTCTCTCTCTCTCATCTTTTATTTTTTTATCTCTAGCTTTTCTCACTTCTTCTCTGTCAGTCTTTCCGTTTTCTTCTTCCCTTCTGTCCATTTTTTTTCTCTTGGTGTATTTTGTTCTTTTCTTTTTTCCTTTTCTTTCTATTTATTCATCTATCTATCTATCTATCTATTCATCTATCTATCTATCTATTCATTCATCTTGTTCTCTGAAAAGAGAGAGAGAGAGAGAGAGTTAAGGTCATTTTAAATACGCCTGTAGCCTCCACCTCACTCTACCTGCTCTGTCACATACCCTCACCTTCCTACGTCCTCCTCTGCCTCACGTCACTCCCTCACCCACCTACGTCACTTCACCTGTCTACCCCACCTACCTGCCTACTTCCTCACCCTAGCACAACACCACTAGACTATGTTTTTGCGTCTATTCAACCTATTTTATCCCTGAGGACTTATCCCCACCTCTGTTGTGTATCGAGGACCCTGAGGAGTTGGTGGGGGACACAACAACTTGTCTCCAGTGAGTATATGACGTTTGAAGTTATGATCGCCCAAATTATGACGTGTCAAATTCAGGATCGCCCAACAGGACGCCCAAATGGTGACGCCCAAATTATGATCGCCCAAATTATGACGGCTCCCAAATTATGACGTCCAAAATTACAGATCGCCCAAATTACAGGATCGCCCAAATTACAGACGCCCAAATTACAGGACGCCCAAATTACAGGACGTTCTTCACCAGACGCCCAAATATGGTGACGCCCATCCCATAGGATGCTCTAACACAGACGCCTAAACACAGGACGCCCAACACAGGACGCCCAAATTGCCCAAATTACAGGATTCAAATTACAGGATCGCTCAGCTACAGGACGCCTAATACAGGACTGCCCACAGGATGCCTTAAAATACAGGATGCCCAAATACAGGTAGCCCAAATTACAGGATTGTCCAAATACAGGATTTGTCTAAATTACTGGTGATTTTGAATTACAGGACGTCTAAATTACAGGATTTGCCCAAATTACAGGACGCTCCCAAATTGTGACGCCCAAATTACAGTGATCGTTTCAAATTACAGGATCGTTCAAATTTATTGTGATCGCCCAAATTACTGGTGATTGTCCAAATTACAGGACGCCCAAATTACAGGACGCCCAAATTTCACAGGATCGCCCACCATGATCGCTCCAACAGATGATTGTCTAAATTACAGATCGTTCATACAGGACGTCTAAATTATGACGTTCAAATACAGGACGTTCTTTAACAGGTCGCCCAACATAGGATTGCCTGTGATTTCTAAACATGTCTATATTACAGGACGTTCTAAATTATGTGATTGCCTTAAATTACAGATTACTTAAATTATAGGATGTTTTGGGGCTATAGGATGTTTAGCTATAGGATGTTTAAATATAGGATGTTTATAGGATAAATATAGATGTTTAATATAGGATGGGGCTTACAGGATGTTGAAATATAGGATGGTTCCATAGGATGTTTAAATCTATAGGATGTTTGGTCCATAGGATGTTTAAATATAGGATGTTTACAGGATGTTTAAATACAGGATGTTTAAATATAGGATGTTTAAATATAGGATGTTGGGGCTACAGGATGTTTAACAGATGTTTAAATACAGGATGTTTGGGCTATAGGATGTTTGGGCCATGTGGATGTTTGAACATAGGATTTTAAATATAGGATGTTTAGCATAGGGATGTTTGGGGCTATAGGGATTAAATATAGGATGTTTTAAATAGGATGTTTAAATATAGGATGTTTAGATATAGGATGTTTAAATATAGATGTTTAAATATAGGATGTTTGGGGCTATAGGATGTTTGGGGCTTACAGGATGTTTGGGGCACAGGATGTTTTGGGCCATAGGATGTTTGGGGCTACAGGATGTTTAAATATAGGATGTTTGGGCTATAGGATGTTTGGGGCTATAGGATGTTTAAATATAGGATGTTTAAATAGATGTTAATACAGGATGTTTGATCTATTTGACGTTTGTGGGCCAAGAGACGTTTGATTTGGCCCTGGGTGGTTAGGACTTAACCTAACCTAACCTAACCTAACCTAGCCTAACCTAACCTAACCTAACCTAACCTAACCGTGGACCAAACATCCGCTCACCCGTCCAGCCTCAGTCCAGCAGAGCGCGGGTGCAGGTGGGTGATGGTTCATCCAACTCTCCGTAGGGAAAGTCGTGTTTATTTACATTGTGAGAGCGTCGTGTTGGAGTGTGACGGTTAAGCTTGTATTGTAAAGCTTTCGAAGGATTAACTGGCTATTGTTTCTGTCTCTGTTCACCCTTTTTTCTATTTTCGTCTTCTTTGTTTCTCATTTTCTTTCTGTTTATTTTATCCTCTCATCTTTCTTTTTTATTCCTCCCCACCTTTCTTTCTTCTCTCCCTTTTACCCTTCCCCATCTGTGTCTTTCTCTCATTCGTATCTGCCTTCTTTTTACTCTTCGTCATCTCTCTCTCTCTCTTTTCTCTCTCTCTGCACGTATAGAGAGAGCAACACTCAGTCCATCACCAGACAACAACAGACCCATCACCCCCAATAGAGTTATCAGTATTGCCACGTCGAAATATTACTCTGATAAACGACATTAATTATTATTTTTTATCGCCGCCGTTGGTAGTACTGCATCGAGGGTGTACTGTACTGTATGTTGACCCGTTATAAACATTATTGAGATGTTTTTAATGGTTATAATTGTCGGTTTAAAATGTTTACGGGTTTATTGAATTGTTACTGTTTATTGGATGTTTTTGTTTTTTAGTTTTATTTGGGTTTATTATTATTATTATTATTATTATTATTATTATTATTATTATTATTATTATTATTATTATTATTATTTATTATTATTATTATTATGTTGTTGTTGTTGTTGTTGTCGTTATTACTAGTGTTAATGTTATCACAGGATCATATACTGTATAGGAAATACTAATGTACAATATAGAGAGAAAGTGGAAAGGTAGAGAGAGAGAGAGAGAGAGAGAGAGGTGACTGTCGGTGTGGTCCCTGGAGACATCTCGGCCCAGGTCACGAGTCTCACAGGTTCAATATTTCCTTAGTGAAGAGAGGTGAAAGTGTCTGTCTCCAGCACAGACCTAAGGTATAGAGACGGATTCTTATAGGTTTGTAGGATAGATTTTTGGATCACCTGAGGAGTCTACACCTTAGCTTATTTCACCTCAAGATTGATCAACCTAACCTAACCTAACCTAACCTAACCTAACCAAACCAACTGCAGATGTGAGAATGGATTTAATTGGCTATGTTAAGTTACGACGGAATGAAGTTTTATTAGATATTTTGAAGGTAAATTTGTCTACTGCCTGGTGGTGTGGGTACAGGATTGGCGAGGATGGTTGACGTTGGCACTGTGAACCTGAGCGACACTGCAGGCAGAAGTTTGGTTATGTCTGTTGCGAGGCATACCGGGGCAGAGGGTTACAGTACGCAAGACTCTATTGATTGCTCGCTCGTGATTGCTTGTGATTTAGCAGTTTAAGTTTATGGTCCGGGCTGTTGGTGTTCACGGAGCACACACACACACACACACACACACACACACACACACACACACTATACCTCGCAGCTTATGAGAGGAAGGCTAATATTAGTTTACGTTACCACAAGCACCTGCCCGTTCACCCACACGAGAAGGGCTTTACAGGGCGATGTTTACTGCTGCTGGTGATGAAGGTCTGTCCTCGTCGTCAGGTGAACCACAGTAAGAGGGGGAGGGGGGGCAGGTAGGCACCAGGTGAGAGAAGAACGTAATTCTTCTGGTACAATTGTGAGTCTGTGTCGTGTTGTTATCCTGACCGCGATATCTACGTTGGTGAGGTTTTTGGTGGTGGGGTGTTTGTTGGTGTGTTTGTTGGTGAGGTGTTTGTTGGTGAGGTGTTTGTTGGTGGGTGTTTGTTGGTAGGTTTTGTTGGTGGGTGTTTGTTGGTGAGGTGTTTGTTGGTGAGGTGTTTGTTGGTGAGGTGTTTGTTGATGAGGTGTTTGTTGGTAGGTGTTTGTTGGTGAGGTGTTTGTTGATGGGTGTTTGGTGAGGTGTTTGTTGGCGAGGTGTTTGTTGAGAGGTGTTTGCACGATAAGAGACACCTGACCTCGAGTTGACAAGCACAGGTCAAGGGTCACTCACCTTGCTGGGAAAAGACTAATATTAGCCTGTTGGAGCCCTGTGGAGGAGGAGGAGGAGGAGGAGGGGAAGAAGAGGAGGAGGAGGAGGAGGGGAGGAGGAGGAGGAGAGGAAGAGGAAGAGGAGGAGGAGGAGGAGGAGGGGAGGAGGAGGAGGAGGAGGGGAGGAAGAGGAAGAGAGGAGGAGGAGGAGGAGGAGAGAAGAGGAGGAGGAGGAGGAGGAGGAGGAGGAGGAGGAGGGGAAGAAGAAGTAGAAGAAGAATTTTAACGTCAAGTAACTGCACAAGAAGAGAGAGAGAGAGAGAGAGAGAGAGAGAGAACAAGTTCAATACAAATACAGCCACTGTAGGGTGAGGTTAGTACACCAAACACAATGATAATAATAAGCACAGACCATCCCTCCCCCTCTCCTTTTCCCTCCTTCCATCTCTCTTCCCTCCCCCTCCATCACCCCTACTCCCCCTCTTTTTCTCCTCCTCCTATCTTCTCTCTCCTCCATCACCCCTTCGTCTTTCCTCACACACACACAAGCACAGGTCGTCCCCCAAGCATATAGGGAAGGTATGTGGTGGTGGTGGCTGGTGGTGGCGCTACGGGTGAGAGGTTCTGTTGATGGACTTGTGTGGGAGGAGGAGCAGGGGAGGGGGAGGTGTAGAGGGAGAGGAGGGGAAGAGGGGGAGGGGGAGGGGGAAGATTGAGTTGTAGGGGGAACAGGGAGAGGGGGGGGGGGGGGGGGGGGAAGAGTGAAGGGGCGAGGAGGGGAAGAGGAGAGGGGGAGAGGAAGAGAGAGAGAGGAGATTTTGTAAATGTGAAACGGGAGGAAATTTAATACATGCAAAAACAACTTGGAATATGGCATTACTACACACACACACACACACACACACACACACACACACACACACGCATCTCATGTGGAAAAATTAACCTCGAGTTTTACGATGCTGTTATGACGGGGTTAAGAGGGTGCTAAGTGTTCTATATCTGACCATCTATATAAAAGGCTTATTCTTGTTCGTTTTAAAGAGGCCTTAGTCTAGTCTTTTTTCTGGAGAGTTTAAAGACCACTAATACCTTATAGTTAACACAGGTAAAACAGGTAAGGCGCGTCAGTATGTTATATATATCTGAATTTTTATATATATATTAATACGTCTTATTTCCCATGATTTTGTTCGGTGTCGTATAAGTTTATTTAATTTCCTTCGTTTTTTTTTTAATTTGTGTAAAAAATAATTAATTCTGTAATTTGTTGACAAGATGGTATGTAATTTTTAATATATTGAAAATTTGTAATACCTCAATTTTTTTGGTTTATGAAAAGGAAAATAAAATATTTCTCAAATATTAAAAATCAGGGGTAAATAAATACTCTGAGTCAGGGTGTTTATATAGAGGCTTCGTGAGGGAGTTAAAGCTGTTGTATTTTCCTCGTTAGTTTTTGTGAGGTTCACGAGATGTAATCGGATTGTGTGGTGTCTGTCGGTCGGTGGTCTTAACGCGACTCGTGTGAGAGAGAGAGAGAGAGAGAGAGAGAGAGCTTTAGACGACTCTTCGTATACCATTTCTCTTTGATCTAAAAACCTCACCAGTTGAGTGTGTCTCCCTGGACAACACGAGGACGTTGCTTCCTGTGTATGTGTGTGTGTGTGTGTGTGTGTGTGTGTGTGTGTGTGTGTGTGTGTGTGTGTGTGTGTGTGTGTGTGTGTGTGTGCTAATAATACTTAACATAAATCCTACCTTCTTAAAATCATACCTTCCCTTAAATCCCTATCCCCCAACCTACGTAAATCCTCCTTCCCCTCCCCCCTCCCCACTGACACACCAACCCTTGGTTCCTATCCGGTGTGAAAACTGATAATAAAACAATTAATTTTAACAAAAAGCAACAATAAGTTTGATCGTTGAGTTTTGAGTCTCCAAGTGAACCATCGTTAAGACCATTGAGGGAGGGTCGTTGTCTCCTCCTTCTCGTGGCTGAGTTACCTGGACCTGGGGTAAACGTGTGTCTGTACAGGTTTTATAACAGGTTCTGGAGTCTTGTTTGTGTTTTGTTTGTGTTTTGTTTGTGTTATGTTTGTGTTTTGTTTGTGTTTGTTTTGTTTCGTCATGGGAGAGTTTTGTTTGTTAATGAGTGAATTAAGAATTAAAGTTTGTATAATACTCTACGTTAACACACACACACACACACACACACACACACACCCACACCCACACACACACATACCCACACACACACACACACACACACACACACACACACACACACACACACACACACACACACACACACACACACACACCACACACACACACCACCCACTCCTAATGCACTGTTTCTTAAGCTATCTATCACCCTCCCCTCTCCACCTCTCCCTCTCCCCCCTCCCCCCACCTTCCCCGCCCCCTACCATCCCTCCACCCCCCCGCCCACCAATACCTCACCCAGGTAATATCCAGTCGCGTTATGTATCTTGCTTGACACTTAAATCAATTGATCAGTTATACTCTCTTTTTTTAGGCACAGAGGGAGGAGGACCTGCCTGATATTACTCCCAGTCATTGGTTAGGTTAGGTTAGGTTAAAGTTTGGTTAGGTTAGGTTAGGTTAGGTTAGGTTAGGTTAGGTTAGGTTTGGTTAGGTTTGGTTAGGTTAGGTTAGGTTAGGTTTGGTTAGGTTAGGTTAGGTTAGGTTTGGTTAGGTTTGGTTAGGTTTGGTTTGGTTTGGTTAGGTTAGGTTAGGTTAGGTTAGGTTAGGTTTGGTTAGGTTTGGTTTGGTTAGGTTAGGTTAGGAAAAATAAAATTAGACTTTTAATAATAATAATTAAATCCATAGAAAATAATTATCCTCAGAGGCAAAATTATTTAAAGTAAGTTAATTAATATACGTATAGAAGTTAGTTGTAGTATAATTAATTGTATATAGTATAATCATTGGTCTATAGTATAATTAATGATCAATAGTATAATTAATAGTCTACAGTATAATTAATGGGTCAATGATATAATTAATGGTCTAGTATAATTAATGGTCTATCGTATTAAACTCAGGCAAAATAATATATTAGTTTACAGACCAACTCAGCCAGCCACTTGCTTATCCATTTACTTCAGGACTTAGGGTAATGGTCTGATATGCATGTCATCTTTACATATAAAACTAATATTTCAAGGTTATTTATTTTTCTGTTTTTGTAGCGGTAGAGGTAATTTTTTTGTAGATATTTTTACATAACTTGTGGTGATTTATTTATGGATGTACGATTATTTTTTTCGCGTGGTTGTCCTGGTAATTTTAAAAGAACTCTTGTCTATGATTTCTCGTATATAGTGTTATAGAGAGATGGTAACAGGGTGTACAGTTAATAGGGTGTACAGTTAACAGGGTGTACAGTTAACAGGGTGTACAGTTAACAGGGTGTACAGTTTACAGGGTGTACAGTTAACTGGGTGTACAGTTAACAGGGTGTACAGTTAACAGGGTGTACAGTTAAAAGGGTGTACAGTTAACAGGGTGTACAGTTAACAGGGTGTACAGTTAACAGGGTGTACAGTTAACAGGGTGTACAGTTAACAGGGTGTACAGTTAACAGGGTGTACAGTTAACAGGGTGTACAGTTAACAAGGTGTACAGTTAACAAGGTGTACAGTTAACAGGTTGCACAGTTAACTGGGTGTACAGTTAACAGGGTGTACAGTTAACAGGGTGTACAGTTAACTGGGTGTACAGTTGACAGGGTGTACAGTTAACAGGGTGCACAGTTAACAGGGTGTACAGTTAACAGGTTGTACGGTAACACAGATTGGCCACCGGAGTAACAGGTTGCACAGTTAACTGGGTGTACAGTTAACAGGGTGTACAGTTAACAGGGTGTACAGTTAACAAGGTGTACAGTTAACTGGTTGTACAGTTAATTGGGTGTACAGTTAACAAGGTGTACAGTTAACAAGGTGTACAGTTAACAAAGTGTACAGTTAACAGGGTGTACAGTTAACAGGGTGTACAGTTAACAGGGTGTACAGTTAACAAAGTGTACAGTTAACAAAGTGTACAGTTAACAGGGTGTACAGTTAACAGGGTGTACAGTTAACAAAGTGTACAGTTAACAGGGTGTACAGTTAACAGAGTGTACAGTTAACAGGGTGTACAGTTAACAGTGTGTACAGTTAACAGGGTGTCAGTTCCCAGGTAGGCGTCTCACCCCCCTCCCTCCCGACGTGCCCACCTCACTACCCTGCCTCCTACGTGCCCACACCCTCCACAGCCCCTCCTCTGCCCTACGTGCCCCACCTCCACAACCCCACTCCTCTGCCCTACGTGCCCACACCCTCCCACAACCCCCACTCCTCTCCTGCGTGCCCCCCACCCTCAACCCCACTCCTCTGCCTACGTGCCCACCCCTCCTACCCACTCCTCTTGCCGACGTGCCCAACCCCCTCACAACACCCTCCTCTGCCCTACGTGCCCACACCCTCCACAACCCCCCACTCCTCTGCCCTACGTGCCACACCCTCTAACCCCCTCCTCTACCCTACGTGCCCACCCCTCACAACCCCCACTCCTCTGCCCCTCATTGCCCACCCCCTCAGCCCCACTCTCTCTGCCCTACGTGCCCACACCCTCCTACAACCCCACTCCTCTACTACGTGCCAACCCCCTCACAACCCCCACTCCTCTGCCCTACGTTCCCACCCCTCACAACCCCCCTCCTCTGCCCTACGTGCCCACCCCTCACAGCCCCCCACTCCTCTGCCCTACGTACCCACCCCTCTAGCCCCACTCCTCACCACCATTGCCCACCTCACCTTCCCCTCCTCTGCCCTACATGCCCACCCTCCACAACCCCCCTCCTCTGCCCTACGTGCCCACCCCTCCTAACCCCTCCTCTTGCCTACGTGCCCACCCCTCACAACCCCCTCCTCTGCCTACATTGCCCACCCCTCTAGCCCCCACTCCTCTGCCCTACGTGCCCCACACCCTCCCGCCCCCACTCCTCTGCCCTACGTGCCCACACCCTCACAACCCCCCTCCTCTGCCCTACATTGCCCACCCTCCCCAGCCCCCCTCCTCTACCCTACGTGCCCACCCCTCACAGCCTCCTCTACCCTGTGCCCACCCCCTCGCAACCCCTCCTCTTCCCTACGTGCCCACCCCCTCACAACCCCCACTCCTCTGCCCTACGTGCCCACCCCTCCCATCCCCACTCCTCTGCTTCGTGCCCACCTCCCTCCCCAGCCTCCCTCTTCCCTACGTGCCCACCCCCCCCCACTCCTCTGCCCTACGTGCCCCACCCCTCCCACAGCCCCCACTCCTCTGCCCTACATTGCCCACCCCTCACAGCCCCCCACTCCTCTTTTGCCCTACGTGCCCACCCCTCTGACCTCCTCTGCCCTGCGTGCCCACCCCCTCCACATCCCCCACTCCTCTGCCCTACGTGCCCACACCTCCACAACCCCCTCCTCTGCCCTGCGTACCCACCCCCTCACAAGCCCCACTCCTCTGCCCTACGTGCCCACCCCCTCCCCCCCTCCTCTGCCCCTGCATTGCCCACCCCCTCCCCAGCCCCCACTCCTCTGCCCTACGTGCCCACACCCTTAATATCCCCCCCTCCCTCTCACTTCTACGTGTCCACCCACCCCTTCCTCCCCCCCTCGCTATCCCTCCTACGTGCTGACCCCTCACATTCCCCTCGCCTCTTCCCTCTCACGGATAAAAGATAAAAAAGATTAGGAAAAAAGTAACGGCTGAAAAGTAACAGGAATTAAGTAACAGGAAGTAGAGTATCAATAAATCGATGGTTTCGTCCAAACTACCTAATTACCTCTTTGTGCGGCAGCGTGTGGTGTAAACAGAGCGAGGTGCTGACTCAGTTGTCATTTGACAGTTAACCAGACACGTCACATTCAGCTGCCATGGAGGTCATAGGAGTAACAAGGACGGCGAGAAGATGTGCTCCCAGGGACACACGTACACACGGCCACGCACCAGGAAGACAAAGATCTGGTGGAAGTGTTCACAGGATGGGAGTCGAGGTAAGAAAATGTGTTGCCAGTATGTGCTATCAGGGGCCCGATTACCCCAGTTGACGGTATATACTTTTGTATTTCATTTTGATAATCACTTCAGGTTGTAAAGCCAGTCTTAGCACTACACTGGAATTGGATAGCCCAGAACTAGGCCGGCCTCACAATCATGCTGCTGATGAGACCAATGTACAGTAACGGTGTCTAAAGGCTGCCTCCTCCTTGGACAAGCCAGGCACTATGTTTGCCCAGACAGTTACCCAACAAAACAAGGCTGTACAGAGGCGCTTTCCTTCTGAGGAGAACACCAAGCGCTCTCTAGGGTACTCGAGGCGTACTCCTCCCGTGCCTGAGAATCTTCGGGACTTCACCTTGCGGATGACTAGAAGAAGGCTCTTGGATCCAACCCAGAGAAGTTCCTCCTTTACGACAATGACCCAGAAGCTAACAGTCGCATCATCGCCTTTGGTATGGGGAAACCTTCATCGGCTGGCAGCTGCAGGACATCTTCATGTATGGCACTTTCAAGATGGCACCAACTTAGTTTACACAGGTGTACGCACTTCGAGTCCTCCCATTCAGCACAACCTATGTTTCGTGTGACTTTGCTCTGAGTTGAACTTTGCTTGCAGGTGCAGACTGTTGTGACAGACTTTTAAGATGCCTATATATATGTTTTTATTTATTTCATGTATATGCTGTTACTTTTTTCCAGTAAATTTATACTACCACTGATATTTTTACGAGCAAAATTTGTTACTTTTTCGTTTTTTCTTGTTACTTTCTTTCCGATCACCAACGTTCCCACCTCCACAATCCCCCTTCCTCCCTCCCCTACGTGCCCCCCTCCTCCTCCTCCCTCTTGCATTGCCCCCCTCCTCCCTCTTACGTGCTCCCTTCCTCCCTCTTACGTGCTCCCCCCCTCCTCCTCTTACGTGCTCCCCTCCTTCCCAAGCCTCCCCGCCCTCCCAAGAGCCCAGGCGTTCTTTGTGTTCCGGACGAGTAGGGTTAATCCATAGTTCACCTTGAATGTGACCTGCCGACCTTTGACCTCAGCGGCAGGCCATGAATAGAGGCTGGGTCGTTGGCCTTAAATAATTGACAGGTGGATGGTAGGTAGATCATACTGGCCAGGCTTTTCCCACACCTGGGCCAGAGACACCTGCTAATGGTTGTTGTTATTGTTATTGTGTTTGATGTTGTTGTTATTCTTGTTATTAGTGTTGTTGTTAGTATTGTTGTTATTATTGTTGTTATTGTTGTTTATGTCATCATCATCATCATCATCATCATCATATCATAACCAACGGTAAATCAAATGTCTGAGTTAGAACAGGTGAGACTCCTCCGCGTGTCTACCTGATCACGATAAGACGAGAATCAAATTAACCTGGCGGCTGTCTGTCACATTCTTTTAGGGGGGGACATTTTTATATGATTTATTCCTGGGTCATTTTCCTCGCTACAGGTGTTAACATTTAGTATATAATTGTGTTAGTGTGAGCTTCTTCTGTTACCTGTGTGAGTGGACTTGTAATGGAGCTAATTAACTCAAGGTGTAACTCGAAGATGGTAACGCTAAGTGTTTGGGAAATACTTGTATATGACTCACTCTTAGTTATGTCGTAGAGGAGGAGGAGGAGGAGGTAGCTTTTGTATTTTGACTATATCTTAACGTGATGTCTTTCTTTTTCTTTCTTTCTTTCTTTCTTTCTTTCTTTCTTTCTTTCCTCTCTCTCTCTCTCTCTGCTAATCGCTGTCCTTAATCTCTCACATTATCTCTCCCTCGTCTCTCCTCTTTTATCTCTCATAATCTCTTTGCCTTCATCGCCTCTTCATCGTGTTATTCTCCTCCTTCTTTCTTTCTTTTACCTCCCTTCCTTCCTCCCTTTCTTTCTTTCTTTCTTTCTTTCTTTTCCTCCTTCCTCCCTCCCTCCCTCCTTTTCTTTCTTTCTTTTGTCGCGTTTATCCGTCTGTGTTTGTGTCCCTCTCTTTATCGAGTTGTTAATTATCCCTTCTTCCTTGTTTCTCTTTATCTCCTTCTTTAATCTTTCTCTCTCTCTCTCTCTCTCTCTCTCTCTCTCTCTCTCTCTCTCTCTCTCTCTCTCTCTCTCTCTCTCTTCCTACGGTTTATCACTTTATCTCTATCTCCCATTTTATCATCTCTCTCCCCTTTGTCCTTTTGTTTGTTCTTCTCCATCTCCTCTTCCTCGATTCTTCCTCTAATTCCCTCTTCTATCCTGCCTCCCCTCTCCTTCTTCCTCCTGCTTCTCTTCCTCCCTTCCTTCCCCTCTCTATATCCTCCTCCCTCCTCCTCTCTCTTCCCACCTGTCCTCCTCCTCTCCCCTTTCCTCCCTCCTCTTCCTCCTCTCCTCTTCCTCCTCCTCCTCCTCCCACTGCTCGAGGGTGAGGTGAGGTGAGAGTGGAGAAGGGGAGGAGATGAGGAGAAAAGAGGGAGAAGGTGAGAAAAGGTAGGAGGAGGT